>NC_072464.1:14893623-15183623 GCF_027596085.1 Anoplopoma fimbria | reverse complement strand
TGTAAGCTCTGTTCAGCCACAGAAAAATGATGATGTTTGTTTGTTTGTTTATTACTTGTCTTGAGTAGGCACACGTTTATTAGTCTGTACTTAATATGAGGGTGCACATGTGGCTCATCTTGCATCTTGTCTCTTGTCACCATCTGTGTTCCCATTATGTCACATCTATGAAATCTGTATGACAACAGCTGACTGAAGCTTTGGTTACAACATAGGAGTTGAGATCAAAATAATTGCTACAATATAACTCCTCCCTTACACTCCAGCTTAAGTTCTCTTTGTTCTCAATACTACACTGGTTGATCTTTAGCTAAATGCATCTAAAGAAAATAATCATCCTGTCTCAATAAATGCAAGAGGAAATGAGTCATACCTATAAGGGCGAACCCATATGTGAATGTGGGTTCGCCACTAATTTACAATAGGGAAATAACAAACAATAGGTCTTGATAGAGTGAAATATGTTTGAACATTAGTTAGAGTCGCTGTATCAGAGTTGATGTAATATAAAAAATAAACCATTCTGAAACCACTGGGTGAAGTTGTCATGTGCAAAGCGGTGCTTTTCCCAAGTGCTCTTCCATGCTGGAATCATTTTTCAATCATTTCCAGTTATATAATCATTATTACTGTGAAATGAAAGACTTTAGACCCTTTACATATTTTCATATCATTAATATTTCCATTAGAAAAACTAAATTTGAAAAAAATACATTGGAAAAGCACATTCATGATGGGCGGACCTAATGAGGCGTCAAAGCAAAATGTCTTTTTCACCCCAAAGTGTATTGTTGTTCTAAAATAACATTAGAGATGTGAAAGTAATGAATCCGTCTGAGACCTATCAGCGGGTGGTGGAACACTTTCACCGTATGAATTACGTCACTGAACTTGTGTAATACAATGATTTTGTTGCTGTTGATAACTATAGCAGAGTACATTTTGAAATATATCTTCCACCTGAACACATGTGGTTCACTGCAAAGTATAATCAAGTTCCTTTCCTGTAAAGGAACGGCCTCCAGTAAAACAGTTTTACCCATTAAAATAAAAGGAGTTGCACCGCCTGTTTTCTATTTGAACACATAGAAAAATCAGCGCACACTAAACCAGATGACTAGCTGTTGTCTGTCTTTTCATTCTGATACAAACATGAAAGCTGGGTGGACCGTGACATGTGTGTTGTTGATGTGCCAGATTGAGCTGGCTTGACTAAACTATGATGACACCGTTGATTGTGAATGTTAAAAGTGAGCAGATGTAGCAGTAATGTGTGTTTTGCATTACAAATTACAAAGTTGAGTTTCCATATGAATTAATAATGTCACTGAAGTGTGTGGCTAGAGTCCTTTACATGAATTATTTAGTTTTTTCAACGTATTATTACATTATTTACAAGAAATTATGGTTTTACAATTGATCCTGACAATGACTGGGCTGATGCACTGTTGTGGAAATGGAAACTTTTGATTATCAGCAGTAATTATATTTAATTTACTTTATGAGATTTGTATTAAACAGAAGGCATCATTTATGTTTACAATAAGTGTTTGTAGGCTATTGCTAAATAGTTGCAGCCAATTCAATCCAGGCATTTTACACATTCTGCAATCTCTACATGTCAAGAGAAGTGAAAGTGAAATAAATGCCAAATGAAAAGACCACGTGATTCTCTTTATAAGTTAGTTATATGCTTGTAAGTTTGCGATACAAAAAAGTATTAGAAATCATTTATTTTTCTCACAAGGGGACACAGTCTTGGAACCATAAAATCTATGTGCCACAATGGAGGGAAATGCTCCAACACTGTAAAAGAAATAATTCAAAACATGAAAGCCTTAGCAGAGAACAACTGGCCCCATCAAGCAAAAAACATAACTCTAATGTTACTGCACTATGTTTTCCACTATGCATTCAAACCAGACTAAACTGCCTAAAAGAATGGGCGGTGCATTGCAATGATTTTGATTAGTACTGCCTTTGATCTGTGAGCAACGTTACATCATTAAATTCTGCATTCTTTGTTTGTTTTTGTTTCGTTTCACTAACTCAATAACTCTGGTTTTCTACGAGGTTGGACCAATTACATCAGCAGGTTTATATTGATGGTAATCATTTGAGGAATGCTTAATCAGAATCAGAATCAGAATCAGAATCAGAATCAGAAACTGTTTATTGCCAAGTACGTTACACATGCAAGGAAGTTGGCTAGGTGATAGGTGCGTACCAGTAAACACAGTGCAACAGCATAAGAATTTAAAAAAAAGAAAACATGAAAACGTACAATAAAGTATGGTAATCAAACAAACAAATAAGAGTACATCAAAAAAGTATATTGTTAAAATTAAAGTGTATATTAAAAGAGAAAAGATGTGCAGGGGTGTGTAACTATAAGACATTGCCCTGGGGATGTAAGTAACTGAGTCAGTGGGGGTCCCGGGCTTTATTGAAGAACCCATATGCAGATGGGAAGAAACAGTTTTTCTGGCGTGAGCTCTTTTTTTTCGCGTGAGTCCTGATGGACGGCAGCCTCCTGCCAGAGGGGAGGGACCCAAACAGTTTGTGTCCAGGGTGATAGGCGTTGTCAGGGTGCTGGATGCGAACAAGATTAATTAACCAAGTGACAGCTTTTTGCCTCAAGAGCTGAGGATAGTCCTGGGCTGTGTCTATGTTGCATGTTTGCTTGCTAATACCAATTAGACACGTATGAGCAGTGCACTGTGATGATACACTATTTTGGCGTAAGTATGAAAGAAATAATGTCAGCTGCAGTAAAGGATACAAAGTGTGCACCGATGGGCGTCAACTTCAATATTAGTTTGGAAGTGTCATTTCCAAATCATCAGTAAAAAGCTGTTGAACGCCAACGCACCCAAGGTTTTTTTACTGAACAAGCTGTCAACAGAATCGTCACACTATGCATACCGTAAACCACAACTTTTACCAGCTGTGAACTGCTTCTATGTGTCAAATAGTGTCAATCAACAACATACAGCATTCCAGACTCAGAACTCAGTCAGTATAAGTATTTAGTGGGATCAGAATACACACCATAAACTTGGCAGGTGTTAGCGCCGGTTGGTGCGTGGAGTCACTCTGCAGGTTGCTGTGAGTTTTATTGCATTTCCCAGGGAGAGCAATATGATGTCATCTACAGTTAAGACCCCTTTTCCTGGTTGGACAGCTGAGCTGGGGATAAGGAGTTTCTGTTCTCATAATAAACTCAACCAAAAGTTTCCTTCCTCGCTGTTGCGCTCAGTCTAGGTGTTTTCTTTTCTCACTCTGACTCTACCCACACCCAAACAAGCACACACTCTGTAGCTGTACCATATGTCTGAACAAAACTGTGCTTTAGCTGTTGACACAACACTTTCAGTTATTTGATCCATTTTTATTTATAAAATGAAGCCGTTCAAAATATAGCCTGCATTCATCGTAACTAATGAGACGTCAACAATAGGTAATAACATTTAATAATTTCTGCCTTTGTGAGAAAACACTGGCGTCTTACAACAGAGTCTTTACAAGACAAATAATTTAAGGACAAAATTAAAACATCAAAGAGGAGAGGAAACTATGAGCTGCTGGCTTTGTGCACAAGCTTAGGGCAGTCTCCACACATACATTTATAGAATCTTTAATATAAAAATAATCACAAAGATCACTCTTGAAAGAACTGACAGATGTGTTGACATGAATGATTTGTACTGTATCTCATTCTGCAACAGTAATGCTGTGAAAATGTTAGATTCACTTGATTGTTGTAGAACAATATTTGTCAGTTTAAAACCCACTTATAAGTCATGAGGAGAGATAGGTTCAAAAAGTCCTGTAGAAGCTGCTGTTTGGGTGGATCGTAATGCTGGAGCCCTCCATCTTCATGTCTGTTACACTTTCAATGTAACGTGTAGACAGTAAAATTCAAATTAGGTTGCCAATATAAGTTACTGTTTTTGCACCACAACAAACTCCAACTTTTATCTAGAATGTAGTTAATAAATACATTTTAAAAAAGCTCAGAAAGTGTTTCAATAGTTAATACAGTAAATATAAATCTGCAATTTTTAATCCAGGTATTATTTTGGTGAATGAAGTCCCAATTTGCAACATTTGAAAAAATGTAATATTCGTTAAATATACACGAAGATTAAACAGGATTATATTGTGTGACCTGTAGACATTTGTGTGATCTTTATGTGATGCTGTTTTGTGTCTACAATGTTCAGTTACCAAGTCAGTATAATACTGTATGATCCACTGTACTTCAGTGTCATCGGATGAATATGTAAATTAATGAAATAAAGCAATCTGGTAAAGTAAAGCATGTTTGTCTTTCAGCATCACCAACACGTTTTTTTCTTTGGTTCAGCAATACCTACATTTAAATAAACAAAGCACAACAAATAAAGAGTACCTTCAGCTAAATGAAACAACCCTCCTCAAAAAAACATTAACTGTTTATGCAGAGATACATGCATGACGCTACATCTGCAGAGAATATTGCAATTCTTGATATAAAAACAATACAGCATCGGAAACAAAGTCATACATTACAAATACGTACATGAGACATATACCGGTTTCTAAGTACTGTCTTTTCTGAGATTTAACAGTGTCTCCTGAACGGGGCCTTGCAGTTCCTTTGGGCATGTGGGACGCATACAGTGTTAGCAGCAGAAGAGTTCATTCACCAGTACAGAAGACTGGTGGTGTCTCCGTCTTTGTGCTGCGTGTTCATGTGTGCGTTTGCTTCACTCTGTTATATAACATGCAGATAGGTCGCCTGGGTGTCCACACCTATTACATTTTTGGCGGTGCATCTGTAAAATCCTGTATCCCTACTTGTCGGGTTTTGTATCACCAAGGAACCCTGTGGACTAAGGTAGAGGTTGCCATAGATACGAGGCTGACCCATCACCCTCAGCTGTGTCAGGTCTGGTGTTTCCCACGTGATCGTCGCCCGGGGTGTGGCTATCGTCTGGCACGGCAGCTCCACAGCAACCCCGGGGCGTGTGTATGTCACAGGGGAAGGCCCTGCTGTGATTCGTGGCGGGTAGGCTATGACAATGACGGGAACCGTGATGATGGAAACTGAGGAGGAGTCGCCACTGGTGGATCTGCAGGTGTAGGTGCCACGGTCGAACACAGTGGCCTGTCGCACTGTTAGTGTTCCATCCTGTTGGACAAGGTGCCTGTCAGAGTCACCACTCTCACCCCGAGACAGTACCTTGCCACTGGGCATGGTCCATGAGAGAGCACCCTGGGTGGATCCATGGGTGGGAGAAGCAGAGCAAGGCAGGTGAAGGGTCTCTCCATTAATGATGCTCAACAAGGGAGCTGTTCTGGTGCTCACTGCTGGCTCTTTGACAGGGCTAGTCACAGGGCTAGTGAAGCGGGGTGGAGGGCCAACTGGACGGGGTGCAGCAGGTAAAGACTGGGCGCTGTGTAGAGGCGCTTGAGTAACTGGGATTCTTGGATGGAGTGTCTCAGGCAACACTAGCTTTGAACTTAAGGATTGTGCTGGTTGCGATAAGGATCCTGAGCGAGGCGCCTCTCTTAAACGACTTTCCTGCACAGGCCTTTCCACAGCCGCTCCCCTGTGTGGAGATCCGGCCTCTTCCTGTGGCTCAGACACCTCCAGCTCCACCTGTATTCGCGTCTGTTCTCTCTCACCTCTCACCACACACACCAAGGTCCCTCCATCGCTCGCCCGCACTCCTCGCAGCTCCAAGGAGCCGTTTCGGTGCACAGTGAGTCGGCTGCCATAGTAAGGAGCTGGCAACACACCGTTACCGGGCAGAAGCCAGGCCAGACGGGGGGGAGGGGAGCCTCGGGAGGGGCATGGCAAGAGAACAGTTTGGCCTTTCACCACTCGCTGCTTCACTGTCGTTACCACAGCCAGAACTGTGTTAGTAGAGTTTTTAGTAGCTGTATCACTAGCAGATATACTGGTACTACTACCGCTGCTACTCCTGCTAAACGTATTTCCTCCGAGTGCGCCAGTACCAGCTCCATTATTAGACACACTGCTGCTAAAAACTCCAACATTTCTAGAAGTACCACTTATCCCGACATTGACTCTAGTGTTAGCATCATGACCAGCCTTTCCTGCAATGACTTCATTATTATTAGTTCCAGGATTCCTTTCTACACTTTCTCCTCTAACTGTGCTGCGACTGTTAACCACACTATTACTATTACTCACAATGCCAGGTCCATTTTGATTTATTCCAATGTTATCTGGTTTGATGTCTATATTCCTAGCCACGCTCACCGGACCACTGATAACACTGCTTCCAAGTTGTGTTGAGATTCCACTGACTGGCCTGTTCAAGCCATCTCGACTATGACTCCTTAAGGCCGGATTAAAGCCACTTGGTGATATAATAGTGCCAGTGTTTGGAACAATGTTCCTTATTCTGCCATTATGATCACTATAGCCATTGTTGCTGCTGTTATTGCTGCCATGCTTGCCATACTGATTTATCCCTGCATTATTAATGCTCACCCCTGATCTACTGTAAGGACCACTGCCAGGCCCATTGCTAGTACTCCAACCTCTTCCTCCGCTCTGGCCACTCAGTCCATGGTTAGGATCCTCCACCTCCAAGCCCACCACCATAGTCCTCTCCCCGGAAGGGTTGCTTGCTCGACATGTGTAGTTTCCCGTGTCGATCTTTTGAGCCAGACGCACCTCCAGAGTTCCATCTGAAATGGCCACAACCCGCTGAGGATAAAAACCAGATCCCAAACTTCGTGGGATGGCACGGCCTGTCGGGGAAAACCATGTAACTGTCGGAGCAGGAACTCCTGTGGCCTGGCAGCGGATTGTGGCGGTGCCCCCCTGACGTACTTTGATGACTTTGTGGCTTTTGTCATCAGTGAAGCTGGGTGGAGATGTCATCATGACCTTTACTTTGACCTTAAAAGATTGAATTTGTATGAAGGAATGAATTACTGATTTAATTTGCACTTTTATTTATTCCATGTTTATTGTGAATAAGTAAATCAAAGCATAATTAAATTATGTTATTATTATCAGCATGAGAAACTTTTTTACCTTCATGGTGTCTTGACCTCCTTGATTCTCAGCGTAACACGTGTACTCTCCCTCTTCTCCCATACCCACCGCTGGAACCAGTAACGTCCCATTGTCAAAAACAGTTAACCTCCGTGCTCTCCCGCCTCTGTCATCCCCCTGCAACACACTGTTCACCATGGTTCCATCCGGTAGGCTCCAACGGACTGCTGGGTCAGGCAGTCCTGATGCCTGGCAATCCACCTGCAAGGAATGGGATAATAATTGTTATCACTGAGAAGTTTTGTGGCTTTTATTTTGATGGAAGTTGAGCTGTTGAGAAATAAGATCTTCTTTTGTAAGGAGGATTGATGCATACTGTACTCTATTTTCAAGCTGTTTTAAGGCTGTATTTACACCCTTAAAAAAAATAAAACCCACAGTAGAAAAACACGGCTAAGCAACTCAAATTTAAATGCATAAAAAAAGCATTTGGAGCTCATTAACGTTTAAATGAAATCCTCTTTCACCCCGCTTGACATAGTTTTCATTAACCATTAAATATTTATGTGTGAGGACGTATCCCCTCAAGGCCACTGTTGATGATTCATAACAGGCTATGACCTGACAGGTTGTTCTTTTCTTTTTGAGTCAAAAAAAAGAAACAACCAAAGACTGCTTGAAGCTGTAGAAATGTTTGGCACCATGCCCAGTGATAGAAGACACCCAACACACATCACTGTCTACACAAAAAATGAGGAAGAAAGTTCAACTTTCTTTTAAGTTTTAGGCATGATTTGTTTCCAAAAGATGTGATCTGTTAATAACTGCTGTTTTTGTTAATTTAATAAAGATCATTATTGGGAGCTAGACAGGGATGAAAAATTATATAGATTTTTTTTTCATTTAGCTCACCTTCAGTGGCTTGCCCAATGACACCATCTGAGTGAGCGGCTGCTTAGGCTCGATCTTTGCAGGCTTGGTAGCCACAGAGACACGCAGGAGGCGATAATCATCTGAGACCTTGTTCCGGGCAATACAGAGGTAGTCTCCAGCATCCTTCTCTGTTACTCTCTGGACTGACAGAGTGCCATTAGTGTGCACCTTCAGACGTCGGTCAAAACTGAAATTCAAATTTGGAATACACGTGAGACATGATACTCAGGGAATTACCGCAATATAATTGTACAACCAATACAATTTAAGTGATTTCTTTTTTTCTCATACAGCCCACATCCCCAGTACCTGAAGTGCATGTCCACTAGTTTCCTGCTGGGGGTCCTCCAAATGATAATGGGTGATGGGTTGCCAGTTACAGAGCAGTGGAGCTGCAAAAAAAGCCCGTAGTGGACAGAAGTAACGGAGGGTGATGTTGAGACAATAATGGCCTTACTGAAGGGGGAGACAGGTGAGGGATGCAAAGCAGCTGAGGCTCTGCTTTTGTCAGAGGAGGAAGAAGAAGTAATTCTTATGTTGTTGACAATGCTGGGTGACACTTTGGTGTTATTCGTGGGCACTGTGGAGGGTGGGGAGAGAGAGGAGGGTTTTGTTTTGTTGGTGTTGGTCAAGTATGTGGGGGAGGCAGTGACTGTTTTATTGATTTTAGGAGATGAGTTAGTGGAACTGGGTTTGTCCTTATGATGTGAAGTTGAAGGAGATTTTTTTTCAGTAGCAACTGCTTTTGCCCCTTCACTTCTTTCTCCACCTTGTCTTCTTTCTCCTTCTGCCACCCCTTCAATTTCTACCCTCACTGTCCTCTTAACGGCCCCAACAGCATTACTTGCTGTGCACTCGTAATTCCCTGAGTCCTTTGGCCCCACTCCTCGAATATGCAGCGTCCCATTGGGCAAGACAAAAAGGTTGCCATGCAGAAACTGGGATGGGCGAACCAGAGTCCCATCGGGGATTCGCCAGCGCAGAGTTGGTGGCGGCGCACCTCGGGCAGAGCAGTGAGCATAAACAGGCCTCCCTGGAGACAAGAGCAGGTGTTCCTCTCTGGGTTGCTGTATCACCGGGGGCAACGAGGACACGTGAACACGAGCAGAGGCACTGGCAGCACCTGCTGAGTTCGAGGCCACGCAGCGATACACCCCTCTGTCACTTGGTAAAGTTACTGAGATGTGGAGGGTTCCATTCTTGTCCATAGTGATGCGGCCGGTGGAGGAAGCAGTGGAGGTCAAGGCAGAGCGATCAGGAAGAACCCAAGACAGCAGGGGGCTGGGAACGCCATCCGCCTGGCACTCCAAGTGCACCTCTCCACCCTGATGAATGGTAGCTTCTCTGTAGCTGGCCAGCTTCATCCGAGGGGGGCGGGTCCATACTTCCAGGGTGGTTAGCAGTCTATCATGGAAGAGTAAAGCACACACAAACTCATTTTAAAAGCTTGCACACATTTCAAATACACGTGAAATGAAAACAAACCATTAATGTCATACGACACATTAAGGGAACACCCGAAGGCATGCATACACAATTAGAACAGGAATCCTATAAACATGGCCTTGAAAAACATATTATTCAAGTTAAACACACATATTGGGGCATTTCAAACAATGTCATATAGAGCACATATTTCATAATACTCTGTAATGTAATTACTACAGAACATATTTCTCCCCCTAGTAATTTTAACTAAATAGTATACTTTGCATTAATATTCTGGTATCAATAGCCTCACCTGTCACGACCCAGAAAACTGTGTGCACTGCAGATATATGTGCCCCTGTCCTGCAGCTGAACATTCTGGATAACAAGGGTGCCATTTGGCAAGACCTCAAAACGGTGAGCCCTGGAGTGGATTGACATCACTGCTCCTGAGAGAGAGAGAGACAGTCAGACAGACAGCAAGCAAGAGAGAGCAGCAGTGAGGAGACAGAGTGGAAAAACAGAGACAAATTGGGGAAGAAAGTTAGAGAATGAGTAAGAGACAGAGGAAAGGAGGATCAGGGACATGCCGAGTTGCACAGCATGTCGTAAACCCAGTGATGCAGTGCACAAAATGTTCCATTACTTTCATGCAATATGTCTTTCCCACATGGCAAGCAGGAGAAAAAGCCTATTGTGTGCAAGCCAGTGCGTAATGCTGGGTGTTAATGGGTTATTTCATCAGTGTAATATGTGTTCATATTCATTAAGTTATAGTACCTACTAAAACTGAGGCTGATTTTCCTTTCACATCTATGACCTCAAGTAAATACAAACCTTTACTTATTCTGTTTTTAAAGGTAAGGTCTGTACTTTTTCACAGCATAAATGAAGTGTATATTCACACATAATTAAACATTTCTATTTTTCCCAGCATAGTTGAAAATGTAGGCCTGAAGTTTCAGAGAGCGGGTTTATTGAGTAAACTGGAAAACTTTATTGAGATTTTACATCAGTCCATGAACCAGATTTGAAATGTAGACATTTAACTTAAACATAAGTGAAGATAAAACTGAACCCTGATTTATACATAAATTAATTTAAGGGTGTTTATTTTCTTCGAAATATGCACATATGTGTGTATGCTGAAAAAAATGATGCTGCACTGTCCGTACCTGTGGCGACCTTAGTCCATGTGATGGAGGGCTTTGGCTGTCCTTGAGCTTCACAAGCCAGCCTGGCAGTGCTTTCTGCTGGGAACGACACTGTCCTGACGTGTGGGTCTGCAATCATTGGTCTGGATCTCAATACTGGGGCCTATAAAAACGATGTAGTAAAGAGATTATAGTGGCATAGTAATGGATACTAGAATTTATTAATCTAATCTTAACAGAAATGAAAATAGTAAAAATAGAAAAATTTACATTATTACCAAGATGTGATCAAACATAATTTGGCTGACTGTATAAAACAATTTCATAGAACAATACCAAACCAAAACAACAGATCAATAAAAACTTAGTTTAGGGGATACGTTTATTCCCAAAGGTTATCTAACTTTAAAACAGAGAGTAACATGAATATGTAAACCCTTCAGTAAAACCTTTTGAAAAAGTTTGTGATTACTATTATTTCATTTTTGAACAGTAAATATTTTTAAGCATTGTTCAGGCTCATAAATACAATACAGCAATACTGTAATCCCAGATTTAGAATCATTTGGGGTGGAGCCAGTGGATTGGTCTGTTGCATCTTGCCAAAAGAGCTCTGGAAATGAATTAACAATTGATTATCTCAAATCCCTTGTGATTAGAGTCTCTAAACACATAATGTTGCTGATTATGGAACATGTGTTTTTCATCTCTTATTTAGATCTGGCAGAGACTCCGGTAGAGCTCTGGAAAAGCCATGAAATTGAAGAATTGTCATAAACATCCCTTCGATTTAATAGCAGGTCCTGTGGTTAAAGATTAGACTATTTCCAGATCTATTGTGCATTTCTGTTTTACCCAAGGGCTTGCACAGTCGGGTGTGGTGTGTTTGTTTGTGTGTGTGTGTGTGTGTGTGTGTGTGTGTGTGTGTGTGTGTGTTGTGTGTGTGTGTGTGTGTGTGTGTGTGTGTGTGTGTGTGTGTGTGTGTGTTTGTGTTTGTGTTTGTGCACCCGCACGTATGTTTTTTATCTTTTTCTGGAACAGCACTCACTAAGAAAATAAATGTTAATTTGAGTTCTACTTAGCTGACACCAAAGAAAAATAGCTTTATGTAAGGTATATGAACTGCAATCTACATTTAACAGCACACTTAAGGAATGACTAATTAAGTGAATGACTGAAAGCAAGGAGCAGACAAATGGGAAAACATTACACAAATTAGCAATTAAATTAACAAATAAAGAATACATTGTCACTCTAACTTGGCTCTTACTCTTGTTATAATCTATGTGCTTGTTTTAAGATCCACTTTGGGTACTAGAATCCACAAAATAGCATTACAGTGTTATATTAATTGATTTGAACTCACCCCAGGGGTAGCAGGAAGCAAAGGTGAGGGGAGCCAGTGTGGCCTGCTGCCGTGTGAATCAGGAATAGAATTGGTCACAGGGTTCTTCCAGTCAGGAGAGGGTCGACTCTGGCTTGTACCCCCAGAAACAGGCTTCCTTCTGGGATCAACATGGACAATGCTCGGCCTCTCTCTGGATGATGCTGTGCTACTTGTTGATGTCATTATTGTTGTTGTAGTAGTAGTTGGTGATGTACTGGGTATTGTTGCCCTTGCAGTAGTTGGAGAGGTTTGGACTGAGGTGGCAAATCTAGTACTACTAGAAGAAGAAGTAGCTTTAGTAGTAATAGTTGTAGTAGTGGTGGTGGTAGGGTTAGGAGTTGTGGGAATAGCTTTAAATGAGATTGTAGTACTTGTAGAGGTAGTAGTAGTAGTAGTAAAAGAAGTAGTAGAAGGTCTAGTTGAGGAAGTACTAGTGGAAGTGGGAGTAGTAGATGTAAGAAAAGGAGTGGTGGTAGTAGTAGTAGAGGTAGGAGTAGCTTTAGTACTTCTGATAGCGCTGGGTGTTGGGATAATAATTGTAGTTGTAGTGGGCATGATGGGACTTGTAGTCATAGGAGCACCCGTTGTGGGAAGTGTGTCATCACTAGCTGTAGTAGTGGATGTACTTGTAGTGCTTCCATCAGAACTAGTAGAATGAGTGCTCTTGAGAGTAATAGAAGGGGTTGTTGGGATTTTTGCAGTAGTTGTTGTGCTGGGGACTGTAGAGGAAATACTGGAGGAAGGAGTGGGTGGGAGGGAGGTGGAGGAGTGGGACACATATGGTACACCCGACAAATTCCTCCACAGCTCTTCACTGTGTTTGCTTGGGGGTATATCAACATGTTTGCCTAAGGCTGTGTGTGTTTGTGTGTGTGTCTCTATGCCATGTGTATGTGTCCCGGTGTGTGTGTATGGCTCATGTGTCTGTGCCATTGCAGTGTGTGAGTGAGTGGGTTCTGTTGTCGCTGTGTTGAAGAAAGTGGACCCTGCAGTGTCTGGGATGTTGGCTGAGTGAGTCACCATGTCTATATGTATCTCTGTGCGAGAGGGGGATAATGAGGTTAGAGCAGAGGAAGCTGAAGTCAAGGAGGGGGAGGCAGATTTTGAAGTGGAGATACCATTAGTGTTAGAAACAGGGGGAGACAGAAGATTTGGTGACACAGTAGTCCAAATATGGACACTCTGTGTCAACGAAATAGCTGGAGATGTGGTTGTGGATGCCAGCAACATCACATTATTCTGATTTGTGGTAGTGTCCGGTGTTGCAGTTTGTGACCTTGGGTTCGTAGCGTCAGGGAGAGGTCGGGGTGGGGTCAAAGGGCGCCCCCTGGGCCTGTTGATGATTCGTCTTCGCTGTCCGATTCTCCTGCGAGAATTCCAAGGGCTTTGAGGCCGCGAGTTTGGTACCAAATTAGGGAAGAGTCCCTGTCGGGGACTTTGAGGCCTGGCCCTAGATGGGTTGGTGTTTGCTTCTGGCTCATTTCCTTCACCTGGTTCTGGGACGATTTCATTTGTTCCTGAGATTGGCTTAGAGGTGACTGGTTCTTTCTGTGTCTCTGGGTTTGTCACTGTCTCGGACTGTGGAGATGCTTTCTCTGTCTCTCTCTCTGCCTCGTTCTCACTATTTGTCTGTGTATCTGTTGCCGCCTCTGTCCCTTTATTTCTCTCTGTCTCTTTTTCAGTGTCTGTATTTGTCTCTGTGTGTGTTTGCATTTCTGTGTGAATGGGATGAATGAGCTGTAAGCCTTCCTCATGTAGATCAGTGCCATCAACAGATGACCCTTCAGTTTCTGCTTCCACCCCTGATCCATTAGCTCTACTGCTTTCTGTATCATGACGTCCCTCCTGTCTTTCTGTGTTTCCACCTTTGCCTCCTCCCTGTGGTTCAGCTGTGGGCTTTCCTGCTTCAATGGGCTGGCTGTTATTGGTCTTTTGTCGTATCTTAGCCAGGAGGTCAGCCCATTTCTGAGGGTCTATCCTTTGTTTGTTTGTGGTAACTCTATGTTTGTTCTCGAAGCGATTTCTTCTCCGGTCATTGGATGGTAGTGGCCCTTCTCCTCTTCTCAGAGAGCCTTCTCTAATAGGTCCAAGTCGTCTGGGTTTTCCGATGGGATAACGTCTGTTTTGAGGAGGTTGTAGAGGTCTTGGGTGCTTCCTTTTGCCAAAAAGATTGATCTCCTCTTCTTCCTCTTCATCCCCCGATCCTTCCTCCACAAGTAATGGAGCTCGTATCTTGGTTGACCTGCCAGCGGCTGACTGTGGCCCTGTGGGAAATGAAGTCCTAAGCGGAGGGAGGTAACGTGAGTTTACCTCCAGATGCATGGACAGAGAGTCACTACCGTACTGGTTCACAGCAATGCAGCGGTAATGACCAGCATCCCTCCGTGACGGGTTAGGCAGAGACAGACTTCCATTTAATTGTAGAGTGAGCCCACCTGATACAGCTAACCCCCACTTTACTATGTTTCCATCTGGTAACACCCAACTCATATGAGATGCTGGTGAACCAGATGCCTTGCAGGACAGATTGATAGGCTCCCCAACATTTCCAATGACAGGAGGTCCCACTTTCTCTCCTGAAGGCGGTACAGAGGACTCCTCCACTGCCAGGCGCAGGGGGAGAACATCTACATCCATGCCTGCCCTGGCTATGCAGTGGTAAATTCCTGCATCTGAGAGCTGTACTTTGTGTAGAAATAAACCAGAGGCCAAAGCCTGGAGCCTACCATCTAGGCTGCTGGAGGGGGAAATTAGCATGGATCCATCTGGGAGAACCCACTGTACTTTGGTTTTACCAGAACTTAAAACAGGGCATGATAGCTCCACCTTACTTCCTGCTACCGCCGCCAGGGCCGTGGGGGTATGATTAGTTGAAATAAGCACCCATGGGTGAGAGGTAGGGGCGGACGTTGAGGGATGAGAAGCAGGGTCCGGATGAGCAGCGACTCTTGTTGAGTATATAAGTTGGACTTTGTGTGGGTTAGACTGCCCTCTGTTTAGTTGAATGCTAATGGCTGGCTGTAGCAGCCACTGTGGAGTGGCTTTAACAGAAACTTCGACTCCAGTGTGATAATATCCATCTGTCTCTGCTGCCTGCCTGTAGCGGTATGCCAATGCCGGGGCTTTACTCAGCATGATCTCCCTCTCCAGGCGAACCGCAGTCTCACTGTAGTAAGCGAGAATCCTCCAAAGATTTTCATAGCTCTGTTTCTCCACAGGGCACTCCAGGGAGAGTGACAGAGCAAGGGGGAGAGGAGAAGAGGAGGACAGAGAGAGATCTGGAGGAGGAGCGATATCCTGGAACTCTGAAGAGTGAGTGATGTTGCATCCCAGGTCGACACTGTTCCCCTGTTGGTCAGACAGACCCAAATAGGCGGTGCCTAAAGGCTCTCTGAAGGATTCACTTGATTGGATTTCACTGAGGTCTGTCTCTAAAGGTGTGTCTCTTCCTGGGGAGGAGATAACAGGCGAGGTGCACGATAGGTCAGTATGGTCAAGCAAGCCCTGACCTTGAAGGGAATTGGGCGAGGCACAGATTGGACACTGAGGGCCGCTGGGACATTTCATTAGGCCTAATTGAAAGAGAGAGGCAGAGAAAATCATGTCATTAAAAGAATCCTCACCATCTCTGGCATATCAACTGTTTATAACAGCATAGCAACTATACAAACATATTAGTGCACATTTAAGCTATCTGCACATGTGGTGTCATATATTAGTCATGCCGGCTCATCTTAAGCATCTATTAACCTCTCTATATTTTACTAATTCGTTATGGTTACTTCATCTACTCATAAATCAGAAAATTGCATCACTTCATTATTACACAGGAATCATTAGCCTATTTTTTTTTTTTTCCCCCACATCAACGCTGTCATCATAGATTAGTCATGGCAGGTTAGGTCTGCCATAATGAGACGCATTTCATGGTCCAGCCCTGTTTCACATCTCAATAACAGCCACCAGACACACTGGATAAGAAACAGAAAATGAAGGAAAACAGAGAAGTGTGTGATGGAAAGCAGGTGTAGAGATAACAAAACCAGATGTGTTATAAAGTGACTTTATCTCATTCTATAATCTGGTTGGATCTAGATTAAATAGTTTATGGACTGGAATTATCAACAAATTAGTCTTCTCTCTCTCAATCCCTCCCCCATGTTCCTTTTCACCTTATCTCCTCATCTATTTCTTCTTCTTAAGTCACTCAAGCAACCACATTTTTGCATCTTTTTTGACTGAATTAAACTGGCTCAGAGGCATAATCAATGACCACTATAAAATGTGTGTGTGCACATAGGAGACAAAACAACAAATAAAACAAATATTTTTTCAGACGTGACAGTCACCTGGATGAGCCAGACTCCAAGTGAGAAACCAAGTCATCCTACAGTCACAACTCCACGGATTAGCCTGCAGCACAACAGTCTCCAACAGAGGTGCTGTCGCCAAGATCTCTCTGGGCAGAGTGGTTAGGCTGTTGTTGGACAGGTCTAGGTTTCTACAGGAGGGGAAAACAGAGCAAAGACCAGATTGTGGTCAAAAGGGGAGGGGAAACACCTAGTTTTAATAAAAGTCATGGATGAATAGATGAAAGAATGGTAGTGGGCAGTGAGAGGACACAGGTTAGGGGTAAGAATTAAATGTATCATTTCTTATCATCACCTTCATATTCTGACCAAAGTTATGCCAATACAAGTGGATCAAAAAACTGGTAAAGAAACAATGCTGTAGCTTTTAGTCTCAGAGGTGTATTCGTCCAAATACCAATAAACAGCAATAGAAATCTTACCTTTTTTCATCAGGCTATTAGTTTTCTTTGAAGAGTGTTTAAGGATATTACAACAATGATTATTACATTATGTCCTTTGAGTGTTAAAGCTCACCTGAGGGTAGAGATGTAATATGTATTCAGGAGGGATAGTGTGCACAGAGTGTGAGGGTGCAGCTGATGCAGCCTGTTCCCCTGCAGGCGCAGCAGCCTGAGGCTAGTCAGTTGGAGAAGTGCCCGGGGGTGGATGTGCTGGAGGAGGTTGTGATCCAAGTACAGACGGAGCAGTGAGGTCAGGCCAGAGAAGGTCAGAGATGAAGAGATCTCTCTCAGCTTGTTATAACTCAGCTTTAGTATCTGTGGGGGAGGGGGAGGAAACGGAGTGAGCGGAAGCAATGAAGGATTTAAGGAGTAATTAAATAATAAGCATCAAAGCTGATGAAAAGACCAAGTCTTCGCAATGATCATGAGTGGACACCACATGCTTTTAAATTTGAATTTATGACAAATGATGTGAGCGGAATTTGAATGAAGATGAAGGGGTGAAAAACTCTTTGTAAACAAAAATTACTAGAAGTCTACGGAAAAGTCCCTTCCACCAGCACATAAACTCACATGTAAAAATTGCAACAACAGCCCACAGCACATAACCAGAAAATGTATTAATGCTGTGTGATTATCGATTCAAAATTGAAATGATATGAAATGTAGCCCTTTATACTCTAGGGGATCCAATACTATTCCTGTTATGCATTGAGAACCCACTACATTTTAAGAAGGCACACCACGAAAACCATGTTGTGGAATTGTGTTTCTGTTAGGCTTATGATAAATCTGCTCTGCGGGGAGGCGATTTAGGCAGACTTTGGCAGAGTTCCAGCTGCTAACAGATCTTACATGTGAATATGTCAGCATATGGAAATATGGATGCTATTATCACACGATGGCAGATATATCAGCTTCTGCCTGTGAGATGAAGGGAACAATTGCTTGTTGAGTAATATCACTTCCCCACAGACTGTGAACTGTCTGTCCTTAGGTAGCTGCAAAAATGTCCAGTGTGTTTCCCCTCACTGAGCAGTGAAGAAGAATGACTGCACATCAATTATGCATTAGTATGCTGAATAATGTGAACAAAATCATATAAACTGTTATAATTAATTAACTATATTAATTTGCATACTGTTATCCCAGATAAAATGTAAAATTAATCATTTTATTTATCCATTTTTATCAACAATGTAGGGACCTTTCCTAATTGTACTATTTTGACAAATGTTATATATCTTGATTATCCCTGCATTACTCATGGTGCTAAAAACGTCATCTTCAGTTTAATTATACTCATCTCTCTAAGTTAGGGAACTATGTAGATTGTAAACTATATGTACAACACAAATAGAAAGTTTAAGAGCTGAGCTTTCTGTAACAACAAAGCACATTTGAAATAGTGCAGTAGCCCCTGAGGAATGATTTGAGTACATTCTATGGAGAATTTTCACAACCGTGCACATCAAATACCTAAATCTCCAAAGAGTCATAGGTTCAACATGTGAGGAGACAATGATTCATTTTCCCCATTAACAGCCATATATTTTATAATCCAGCATCAGTAGTTTGGTATGGCACAGGACATTTCAGAGCATTTTCAATGCTGGTTGCTGATAAGTCCAGCTCCATAATGTAGAACTGTACAACAAGAAGATGCCTCCGTAGAATCATCTACACTGCCTCAACATGTTGGGTGTCATCATCCAGTAGTTTGGTTTTGATTAGAAATCCCTCTCTTTTCAGTATTAAACCAGGATATTAATATAGGTTCAACACATGTTGGTGTTGCTCTTCTTTCTGTTTACCTGTAATGATTTCATATCTCTGAACGCTGCATCTGGGAGATGGTGGAGGTCGTTGCTGTGGAGCATCAAAAGCTCCGCCTTCCTAAGCCCAGCCAGAGAACTGTCATGGATCCTGCTGATGCTGTTGAACCTATGGGGGCACAGAATCAGAATCATCAACCTGAGAAGTCAGAAAGTCACCTAATACTATTATTTCCATATTAGCACATTAATTAACTTCAGCTTGACACCTTGATCCACACTCAGGGTAAATAAAAGCACTTTATCGTAAGCGCATACATCTATTGTGTATGTGCTTTAAATGCATTCCCTTACCCTAAATTTATGCGGCGTGTGTGTATAGGCAAGCCAGAAGGTACAGTAAGCAGGGAGCGAAAGGTACAGTGGACTTCATTGGCCTGGTAGCAGTTGCAGCTCCTGGGGCAGGCCTGCCCCATCGGCACTGCAAGTGTCAGCACCAGGAGAGTCAGTGGCACACACACACTCCAGTACATCTTCACTCCGCGAGAGGAGAAGCAACGCTGGGATTATCTCTGCCAAAAAGAGAAAAAAAGATCAAGATTGATGGAGGGCAGCAAAGTACACCACAGTGACATCTCAAAATCCAGATGAGAGCCTCGCTCTCCCCTCCTCTCTTTCTTTCTTTCTCTCTGTTTTATTCAAACAGCCCCCAAAACAAGGGGATTTGCAATCTGTAGCATACAACACATGAAAAGCTCTATCCGTAGATCCACACTAGACAAAATAGACCTTTGGGTTATCTACACACATGGGTGTGTGCCCAGTAGGATAATTGAAAGATATATTTCACCGCATAAACAAAAAAAAATGTGCAGGAGGATTTAATGAGAGTAAAGCAAAGGCATCAAATTAAACCCCACAGAAACTATCCATCTCTCTCCCTCTCTCTTATCTAATCTCACACAAGCGAACAAATGCACTTAAACCATTCAAACTCATCAAACCAACTGCAATAGCTTCGAGAGTTTTGTTTTTTTTAAACTCTAAACTGATTTTAAAGTAAATTACTCACTGTAACAAGAAGCATCCGAGATTGATTACTGTAATGCATAGCAATGGTTGATAAGAGTATACCTTGAAATCCTTTGGAGTTAATTCCCAGAATGATTCATTTTGCCCTTCAAATACTGGTTTTAATCCAACTGCACGTTTCGGAAATTTGATATGCAATGAACCAGTTCATTCAACAATAAACTCCGACATTGTTGAGCAAAGAAAGTCCCCCCCCTCAAAAAAAAAAAGGTTGTCACACAGGATGTCACTGAGGAGAGAGCGAGGAAAATGTAAAGTCAGACTTTTGTCAACTCCGCACAACAAGAAAAATCCTCAAAGTAAAACCCAACAGGTCTGCTTGCGCGTCTCATGAAAAGAAAAGTAGCACTGGAAGCGGCAGGCTGTGTGTGCGCCTTTGTGCGGATGACAGCGGATGTGTGTGAGTGTGTGTGTGTGTGTGTGTGTGTGTGTGTGTGTGAGCTTAGGGAAAGCGACTGGACTGAAGTGAACTTTGAGTGACGCTTGGGCTGAGGGGTTTGTCCAAGGAGGGGCTTTCTGGAAACACAGAGGTAACAAGTAATTGCGCTTCTCAGATCTTTTTACGCAGCATTTAAGCCAAAGAAGTGGACGTCCTTCCTCACGAGATGCAGCTCATTTTACATCACTCAATTGCTGCACAACGCGTTTTATAACTGCTCTGCACACTCCATCTGTGGTCACAATTAATTAGGGGAATGGTTATGTGGCTCTAGCTAGATGCAGCTCATCAGTGTCCTTCAATAAATACACTTTTCTTACATTTAGTAGAGCTACAAAAAGTGAGGCTGAGTAATTTCTTCCACCATGACTCCCACCTCCCCAGCTGTTTGGTGACCAGCCTAGAAAATTACCAAATGCAACTTCCTGATTTATTTATTTTTCTCATGTTTGGATTTAACTGTTCCATTATATATCTTCCGTAAAGTTAATGTCCCTTCGTAAATGTCCAGTAGCTGTTTCAATGTCTTTTTTGCACTGTTATGATAAAAAAAAAAAAACTCCATTTCATTCCCTGGTTTAATTTAATATTTGGTTGCCAAATTTCCTTGATGAAAAAATCTACCTAGCACCTGCTGAAGTTGTTTCTGTTTAGAAGGTTTGGGCCAATTATGACTTTTTTTTGTTTCTTTAAGGTCTCCAGCTACGTCCATTGAATCCCCATTTGACTCCATTCAGTTTAAGGGACAGTGGGACAATGAAGCCCAGACTGAACAAATACTGAATGTTCTCTTTCAGTAGATTCCTCTGACATAGCTCCAGACAGTTCTCCTGAAATGTGGGGTTGGGCAACTAAATAAGGGACTATTTACTTCATGTGATCTCAGATTCTCAGGCACCAGATAATGATCACACCTCCTTCTGAGAGACTTAAATGAAGGGACAACAAAAATAGATTGATGCTCCTCAGCTGTTGTCTCCTGTAAGCACAGTAACCCCCCACCCACCATCCATTTATGGCCTGCCTTTGTATGCCTGTGTGTGTGCTAGAGGCCCCTCCACATGTGTTTAGATATAAGTTTTTAACATCCACATTAAGTTTCATATACAGTTTAAGTCTGTTGACATGGGGGCAGCAGTGCGAGAGAGCAGCAGCAGATGTCAGAATAGGGTCACCACTGAATTCACACATCAGCTGCCTGAATAATGGATTTAAAAATGAATCTTGAATGACTGTTTACCCCCCTAGCTCCCAGTAATCTAATCTCCACCACCCTATAACCCTTGTCACTGGAGGCGGTGTTGGTGTGTGAGGGCATAGCGGTTCTTATGCTGCACCGATTCCCTGTTGTGATATGGCTGTGAAAAGCATTAGGCCCGATCCCAACCACTTCGTTATAATAGTCATCACTGTATTGGAATGTATTGGACCATAATAAATGAATCAGTGTCTGTCTGACTGGAAGGAAAGGAAGAAATCAAGACGTAATGTAATATCAAAGGCCCTTTGGGGGAGGTGAACCACTGAATTGATGATTGACTGAAGACAGAAGGAACAAAGAAAGAAAATGGAATGAAAGGCATTACTGCATGTTGTTGACTCATCTTACGGACAGAGATGCTAATAATTGTATGGATGAATAAATCAATGAAACTATGAGTGAAACGCTAACTGCCTTACAGTCCAAAATAAGTAAAGTTACAGTCTGGCTCTCTATGTCTGCCAGCGTCTCACACTGAGACTTTAAAAAGTACATTGGTCATCCCTTCTCTCTATCTTTTTGTCTCTGGGGTTTGGTGCTATCTAGGTCAACCAATGGAGTGCTGAGTCATGAATTCAGGAAGTAAACAACTCAGTGCAGCGATGAGACCAGCTTGCCGATACATAATTTCAAATCTTGTGCATTATGTATTCTTTTTGATCTGGCTTTGATGTGAGAATAAACTTTCTCTAAAGTCCTGGCTACAAAAATCATTGCATTCAATTAAGTAATGTTCGTCTCCCAGCTCTGATATTCGCATTATTGAACTTGACTGCAAAATGTGTTTCTTTCGTTAGTGTTTTGTCTCTTTTCTCTAATTACAGTACATTTTGTATCTGTTCTCAGAGTGTAAGAAAAGCTCAGAGCGATACTAAATAGTGGAGGGAGAAGAAGTTTTTGTACAGAGGTTCTACATTAAAATCAATGATCATCGTTTAAGTCATCTTAGTTTATGCATCTTAAAGTTCACATGGTGCACATTGCAACAAAAAAAAAAGTAAGAGAAAAGAAAAGAAAAATCATTATTACAAACTCACCCACTCTCTGTCAAAGTCATTCCAAAAAGTTAAAACAGGAATAGAGGGCTCAGAAATGGCAAGACGCCAACAGCTTTCCATAGAAAAAAACAAGACCTTTAATTACGTTGTTCATGACCTCATGGCTCCAAGCAGGTCGAGGCTGTGGGCTCATAAAGTGCTGGTTTAAGTCAAGAACAGGTTGTCACGACACTGACCTGACAGACAAAACACTCTCATCCAATCAGTATTCTTGAATGGTCAGTTTCCTGCTTGTGTAAATGCAAGATTGATATATCCAATGTGAATAAAGCATTAGTTTGATGCAGTTATTTCAATTCAACTAGTTATTTCAATTCAACTAGCTCAGTATGTAACAATGTTACAAATACATACACAAATATAATGCCACCTGAATTACCTTTTTTTAATCAAATAATGAGAAAAAATGTCATGTCCAGTTGCAAGATATTCAAACTGAAAGTCAAGTATATTCAAAATGTTAACTTCCAGACATATTTCATTTGTTTTCCCCTCAAAGTCCAGTCTTGAAATACAATAAAGTGCTGCAGGAATGAGTCGTAAAACACAGAAATGAGTCAGCATTTTTGCACTTCTGATGCCCTCGTCTTGAAGTCAATGGGTTTTTTAAATGTGTTTTTTGTTTTTTTGTGTTTTGAACATGTATCATAAACTTGTGTTTGCTACAGAGCTTCTATTTCCTGCAATAATCCAAATTCCAATGGAAAAATCAATTGGCTTTTTGTCGAGGGAACCAGTGCAGTGCTAACTTTCGTGGTGGGCATAAACAAATGTGCCATCCCTGCAGCACTCTATATCTGGAAGTCGTAACTAATGCAATCTTGTTTGGTACTCAAAGCACTCGGGCAGGTTAGGGAAAGATCATGGTGTTCAAGTATTGAAAAATTCAACAGTGACTGGCAGCATGTTGCCTTTATTACTATTTACCCTGAAAAGACAATCTTTCTTTACACACTGTAAATTACCAGGCGATAATTATGCACAATTTAATAAAATGTTAATTATATTGCATTAATCAATTCTGGCTAACTCTGTCACAGCCTTTAGAGATTCATGGTTTTCATGACAGCTAACCTTCCTGAGGTCTGACTTTGAAGAAGCAGTGTTCTCTCAGAGGGTCACACTGGGGCACCAGGTCCAGGACCTTGTGGTCTATTATTGATTTGAGGCTCCAGCACTCCAAGAGGTCAAGGCTTGCCTGGCCAAGTGAGAGCCTGGAGCTTAGCGGGCCATGGCAGGGGCCCACCGGACTGATGGTTGGATGGTCACAAGGACTTTCTTTTTTCTTTTACAATGTGTTAGCTTTTCTCTCAGTTGGAAACAAAGTTATTTGAGATGGCTAGCAGTGTTGAAGGCGATGTGGTTAAAGCCTCACTGTAGCAATTATGCTAAGCAAACACAACCTCCCTTGTGGCCTTGCTTCTGCAGTTTTTCTTGTACTAAAATTATAAAATGACAATTAATTCAATAAATATTTAGGTTTGATAAGTTTGTTCCAAGATGAATTTTGGGGGGTACAAAGAGAGGGGACAAGCTTAAAATCCAAACCCATGTACATGACAAATATGTGAGACGAAACTGACAGTATTTACATTGCAGAATAGTCAGTTACATTTGAGTTGTAGTTTCTCAGTTGTGTCTGGACACTGGCAAGCAGTGCTGCAGCCATATAAGGAGATACATCTGTGGTCACTGGTCATGGTCTGAGGGTCACATGGTTGGATCAGGGGTGATACATTCTGGGGGAAAACAACAATAAGATTTTGAGGTACTGTGGAGAAATGTGTACTATATGTAATGATCTGTGTGGTGTATACAGGGGACTGGCCCTACATTGAGTATAATTATTGGAGGTTGAAGAGGTTGAAGTCATTTTGTAATCAGTAAACAAACAAATGTTTGATCCTCATTGTACAACAGCAGGTTATTTGATTTCTGAAGGAATGTAAATCAGCTACACCCTCAAGTAATTGTAATACATTATACAAAAAAAGGAGTGTTATGACCCATAACTAAAGCAGTGACCCATCCTCAGCTGTGTGTACAAACTAGCTGGCAGGGTGGCTCTACAGTTACAGAGAACATGTTACAACCAGGAGATTAAAGCGTGCAAAAATTCATCCTACAGAAGTGTCTTTTTTTAGCATGATTCTGGATCTCTATCAGAGATTTTGTATCTGTAAAACTAACAGCAAGAATTATCATTATATGGTGTACGGCAGTTATTCATGTCATAACAAAAAAATAAGGATCTGAATGCTTGAAGGAGAACGGGGATCACTCAAGAGATGCACAAATATAGCCAACAAATTCCTCTTGTGTTCTCTTGAATGACACACAGAGCTTGTTTGAGTAAATCTCACACATGGGCAGCAGAGAAAGACCCTTGGATTTTGACCCTCAGGGCAGAAGAGAGAGGGGAGGAAAAAGAGTGAGCAGTTAAAAAAGAAATGGAGGGGAGAAGGTTAAGAGGGGTCCATCAGTGAGCAGGAGGTCTATTGTCTTCAGATGTAGCCATTATATTATCACCAGAAGGCAACAGTAAATTGCGGCAAAAAAACCACCCCACCCTCAGAAAGGAACATTTATTTTTTTTATACAACAGAAAATATAAGGGAAAGATCTGAGAGGAAAGATCTGGCAACCAGTTGTTTTCAAGTCTTTATTATAATTGTCTTATTCACTTGTACATCTGAGCAAGTGTAAATAAAAAGGGTTAAGAACTTGATTTCCCATGGGACCACCCATAATGAAACAAATCAATCACAGTACTCTTGTTGCGGATAAGGAAAGAATGGCCTTCAAATGTTATAAATTAAACCTAAGTCTTTCTGGTTGTGGTTCATGCAGGCTCTGACTTCCGGAAGAATAGAAAGAATAGATCAAATCAAGAGGAGGCGAGAGAAAAGGGGGAGGAAGACAGAGATATGGACATGGGTAGAAATATTGATTCGACAAGGGAGTTAGAAAACAAGTTGGTCCAGGCCAGGTGAGAGTGAAGGAAGGGAAGAGCTGATAAAGAGCAGAGACCGAGGGGTTTCAGAGGGGGTTGACAACAGTTGAAGATTTTAAATAGTGAGTGTTGTCAAGAGAGGTGGGGGCTTCTGTGTGGGGATCCTGGAGGCATGACGTCTGGTGGCCTGCCGTCCTTTACATATGCGCCCCATATCAGGGGCTTTAAATCAGCATGAAACACCAACCAAAAGAAAATGTCAATAACAAAAGCTTAGGTGAGACATTCCTTTTCTCTTTTTTTCTATCACACCTCTCCTTCGCCACTTTCTTTGGTTTTCTGTTGCTCCAACTGCAGTCAATGTGTTTGTATTTGTACACAAATTCGTCCAATAAAGATGATTCTGATTCGTGCTTGCTCTTCGTAACTGTTACTGTGACGACAGCTTATTAGAAGGGTTACACATGATTTCATTATACTCAGTGACCGAACAACATAAATGACTCAATGCTGTGCTAACTTGCTCTAATTAGACCAATGAATTATTTATGAAAGATGATTTGATTTCACGTTGTACTTTAATGTTTCTATGCAGAGAGAGCAGAGAGAGTTTTTTTTAACAAAACCAGTTCACGTTTGATTTATATGTCTATTGTAATATCAAGTGACATACAACCAATTATGTTGCTCATCTCTTATATGACGTAGATTTTCCATCTGTCTATCAAATGTGAAATCTATTGTCTTTGACATTTCTTTTCTCTCTTTGGATTAGTCAGAGTCTGTTTTGGTAAATCCTCCCTAACCATTGGTTAGATGGGGTTCATCCTGCTGTAAAATACACAAAATGTTTGACATTTTAGGAAATATGTTAATTTGCTTTCTTGCTGCGAGTTAGATGATAAGATTGATCACATTCGCAGATATGAGATTCATATCAATCTTCACATCCAAATCTGGGCATCTCTAGGATCTTGCTTTGACATATAAAGGATACAATTTGAAACACTGTTGCATTTTGGATAATGTCTGTGACTTACATTCATTTTGAAGATAAGCTACTGCATCGGGCTTAGACCCCAAATTCTTTGGGGGCCTGTTTTCTGCTGTGGCCCCTCACCGATAAGCACAGCAGCCCTATTTTATTGAATCTGGATCCTAGATTGAAACAAAATAATTCTCCAGTTGCCCTTGAAACAGTTGAGGAACCAGCAGTCTAAACAAGCACAGACTAAAGTGTTTCTTCTTAATTATCTGATACTTAGAGGTGACTTCATCTTAGCTGCAGCTATTTGGACAGTCAATTACTCCAACTGGTGCAGCTCAGCGCTCAAGTCCATAAAGTCCATTCACATGGAGGTGTGAATAAGCTGTCGTGCTAACTATCTTAAACACTTGGTTTTTAAGAGGTTTTCTCAGCTCCCTTGAATTCCTCTGGTCTTGTTTCCCAAAGTACTCATAGCCTGAAGCTAAACTGGAAGTGCAAGACCCTAAGAACCAATTTAGCAACAAAGATGACATTTAAGACATCTGAGAAAAAAGCAATGAAGCAGAGGTGTCACTTTGACTGTAATAGGCACTGGCATGGTATAAGTGGGCTTAATCTGGTTGAAATAAAACAAAGTGTAGATGTGTGTTGTCTTTTTTGTTTTGCTTTCCAAAATGGCATTATTTTTTTTCTATAAGTAAAACGTCTCATTTTAATGTTTGAAAAAGGACAAATGTGGTACTTTATTGATGCTCCAAGGAAATGTTTTCTGTACTGCAATCCCTCAGTGACCTGGGTTTAAAGCTCATGTTAACATACACGTGGGTGGGTGAATGTTAACATGAGCTTCAAACCCAGGTCATCAGTCCTCTACCCAGATCCTAAATTGTAGCATTATATTTGTAAGAATGTGTAAGAAATGTTGAACGAACTAAAAACTGAAGCCTTCACATCGTAGAGGACACAGAATGAGTTGTCACAGCGGTGACGGGTAATCCAAATTTTTCATGTTTTATTTTGGTTTAATAAGGTCAACATTAATACATTTTAAACTACGTCTTAAAAGTCATAGGTCACAGCTTGTCCAATAAAGGGATTCTGCAAACACAATTAAAGGCTGAGCTGACACCTCTTTAAATAGGAAAGAAATGGCATTTCACAGCTTGCCACAGTAATTTAGCTGGTTTACCTAAGAGTGCTATAAGTGGCAGCCAGCCAGCCAGCCCACAGACAGGGGTTGGAAAGGCTTAGCTAGGTTATATATGTGCACAGTGTCTCAGATCTGTCCTATTGTACTATTTGACAGACACAGACAGCTGGAATAGAAACATACATCTTAAATAGTACAATAATGGAAGATTAATCAGGTACATTATACTGTTTCAGACTGCAGGGTGAGATAAGGTTTCCTCTGGAGATGGGACTTTAATTTGGACCCAGACTATTTAAAGGGGTGGTTTCTCAGTGTAACAAATGGTTTAATGAAATAACTGCTCTTTCCATAAATTCACATTTACTCACAAAGACACCAGCGATACTTGAGACACACAGGGACACAGTTTTTATATATTCTCTCACTCATATGCACATCAGCACTTGAAGACATGCACAAAGGCACCGGAGCAGACACAGACAGAATCTGTAATTATCTCAGTGGAAATCTCTGACTTTTGCATTGAACCTTCACACAATAATCTAGACCATTTTATATAATAGCTAGTGTGCTCAGAAATGTGTTACCAAATACTAATTAAACTAATTTATAATATCACACAGGTGTAGCACATATTAGTCTCCTGACAAGGTTTATTGCATAATTAACAGCTAGCATTGCACTCACTTCACTACAGTATTTATCACGTACTTGGAAAGAAGAAAAAGAGATGCTGCGCTGAGTAACAGCATGTATTCTGCTCAGTGGTTTGGTCTTCATTCTGCCTCATCTTTTGAAAATGTTCCAGCTCTCCATCTGCATGATGTACTGCACATATTGTTTCCAAATCCAAATCATACTTCAATCCAATTTTATGGTGTTGCGGAATTACCCCTGTGCATGGCAGCCATGTGTGTCACATATTAAAGGGACTTGCTGGATTTAGCGAATAACTTTTGTAACCCATATTTGCATTCGCTGTAAACAGTGTAACCAGGATTAAATCTGCATTAAAGGCCAAAATTGGGAACAACTGCTCAGTTAATTCACAGGCTTTGTGTGACAACAAGACTAACACCAATTTAAAGTAGTTTAACGGTCTTTGTCTCCTCATGAAACTGTAGCTCTGTGTGTATGTGGCGCTGTGCTCATAATTTACTGTATACACTGCTGCTACTGTCTGACGTAGCTGCCATACTTCACACCACAACAATGACGCCAGAGAATGAAACAATGAAGAGTCCTGTGTCTGTGAAGGAAGTCATTTTAACTAAATGATTATGCTAGATTGGCAACATGCCCACAATGACAATGTTGGAAATGTTATTAGTTTTGCAGGTATTTGGTCATAAACAAAAGTACTGGATCAATTGAAATGCTGACCAGATGATGGAGCTAGATGAAAAATGAAGGGATCATAAAAGTTGTTACAATTCATCCAGAAGCAGGCAAGAATTTGTGTACCAGATGTTATTGCAATCCATTCAGTAGTTGCTGATACATTTCACTCAAAACCACAGATGTGGACCTCCTGATGCTGCAAACATCAAAGTCAGGGGAGCACCAAAGTCAGTAGGATTCATCCTCTGGGCAGAGGTGAAACTATTAACTAACAGCATTGCAATCCTTAGAGCCCAAGCACTTGTATGGCTCAATACAACTAAGTTTGTAGGAGACACATCGAGGTATTTTGACTTGTTTTCTGGTGCACGTTGAAGGTTTGTGAACAACAATTAATTAGCTTGAAACGCTGCTAGGGCGTTTGTGTCATTAGGGAGCTGAAGAAGTCAATTTAATTCAGTTCTGGTAGAAATACGATTCTTCATCTACTACAAGATCTTGTCTTTTCAATTAGCTCTAAGTGTGACTGAGATGGAGGGAGCTGATAAAAACCACTCTAGTGGAAATACTATCCTTCATACACAACAAAATTTTATATTTCTAATTACTTCAGACGAAAAAAAGTTGGGCATCTATCATTTTAGCACAACTTTCACATAGGGTAAGACCACTGTTTAAATATATGGGTCTGTTTCTAAATGCAGAAAAAAATACAGATTTGTCAACACATAATGACCTTGACCTTAATTCACTACTATTTAGGTAAAACCCAATTTTGGTGGATTAAAGCTGCTATAACCAATATTCTTGTACTCAAAATGGGTGAGTACCTGAGTTAGTAGAAACATGATTGTACCAAATTTTTGTGTAATTTCAAAAGTTTAGCTGACTGTTGAAAGTAACACCCAGGTTTTACATTACCTATGCAGCTCTGTAGTTTGGCTAGCTTGTTGTATTCAGAGGGTTTAATGGAGAGATATAAATGTGTGTCGTCTGCATAACAGTGAAATAAGATGGTATGGTGCTGAATGATATAACCTAAAGGAAGCATAAACACAGAGAAAATAAGTTGTCCAAGAATAGATCCTTGATTTATGCCACGTGTTGTCTGTGCAGTTGAGGAGATGAATGAATCAATTGAGACATAAAATGTTCTATTTGGGGTTAGGGTTGCAGATTAATTGTTGCAGCAGCAGGGAACAGGATTTAAAGACTTTTAAGCAATTTAGCTACAGAACCGAACTTGGACAGACATTTGTCTAAATGGAAAAAGACAAAATCTCCTTTTTTTGTTATTATTCTCTTGTGGGGTTTAGGCTCAATCAATTATTCTACTTTCTGCTATTCCTTCTTTAGGAAGCCAATAAATAAATAAATAAGGAGATTATTTCATATCCAAGATATAACAAATAAAGTATCAGCTTTTTTGACTACAATAGTTCTGTAAGTGAGATCTCCGTAGTTAGGATTAAATAGTTTTCACTAAAACAGTTTACAGTAATTGCTCCCATTATTCTCTGTCCTTGGGAGAAAAATAATGTATTCTGAATGATGACAGTCCAACAGCAGCATGATACTTACTGCCATTAAACCTCGTATAGATCCCTGTGCCACTTCCACTCCACCCAATACCTCATTCCTTATCTCCTCTCTCTTCTCCTACATGCAAATTTTTCACTACAGTAAAGACAGTATCTGTGTGTGTGCGTGTGCATGTGTGTGTGTGTGTGTGTGTGTGGTCTTGTCATTGTGCCTCAGCCCGTCTCCAGATGTCAGGGGCAGGAGGCCTGCAGATGGTCATCATTCCCCTCTGACAGCGACAGGAAGAGAGAGATTGGGAGAGAAACAAATAAAAGATAAATGAAGTATGTGACCATCACAAGAACAGAGAGAGAGAGAAGAGAGAGAGAGAGAGAGAGAGAGAGAGAGAGAGAGGAAACATAAATGAAGTATGTGACCGTCACAAGAACAGAGAGAGAGAGAGAGAGAGAGAGAAAGGAAACATAAATGAAGTATGTGACCAACAAAAGACCAGAGAGAGAGAGAGAGAGAGAGAGGGAAAGAGAGAGAGAGAGAGAGCAATAAAAGACAGTAAAGAGACTTTTCTCATCACAACAGTGGCAATATTGCTAACACTCCACTCTGCTTGAGGGGACATTCTGTACAAGGAAACTGGTGAAGTGAAAACACATCAGAAAGTTGTTCTTTACACTTGTAACCCTGCTTTGAAAAGCTAACACCACTTTTCTCACAGTCAGACTGAAGTCACACATTAATTATTTAAACATTTGCACTTGTTTGGCACATTTTTAAAGATGATTCCTTTGGAAAAAATGATGCAAACAACATAATAAATTCAATGAAAAAAGATTGTTGATGCAAAGTAAAAGTATTTTAGACGGATTATTTTTTTACACACAGTGATACTGTGGTATTTGGTTTTTCCAATATAAAGATGGCAGACCATCACAAGGTGATTCTTCCTGACCCTTTATGACCCAAACAGATTTTTGATATATATATATATATTTTTAATACTTCCCTATGAAAAGAGAAGATAAGCTCAGGGGGATGTTGCCTTTTTTCCAAGGACCTTGATAAACGCACATATCTGTCCATCTATCTATCCTTCCATCCATCTATCTTTTCTTTCTTTCTTTCATATGTGTGTGTGTGTGGATTTTTTCAAATGAGAAAAAATTACCTTGAGCACAGATGAAAAAAATCTTTAAGTAACCGACGAAAGCTTTAATGAACAAGTAGATTACCATAGAGAATATTCTTTTGATGTGAATGTTGGCATTTGGAGAAGATGAGGCACTGAAGAATGTTGGATTGGGCAGAAAGAGGAAAGAGAGGAATGGAAAGATGAAGAGAAGGTTAATGAGGAGTCTGACGCCCTGGGGAAACTTTCCTTGGCTCCAGACATACAATTGCACACACACGCACACACGCAGACACACACACACACACACACACACACACACACACACACACACACACACACACACACACACACACACACACACACACACACACACAAACACACACACTTAAACACCATGGTAAAAAAACACAGTAAAAGCTGTTAACCTAAAGCTCAGCTTATCAACAGGCCAACAAAACAGGAAGGCTAACCTCATTAACACGCTTAAACATACTCGCATCGCAACACAGTAACAGGACAACAGGCACTTTTGTGAAATGAAAACAAGCATACAAACAAAACATGACAAGGCAATGGCCCAAAGCCTGCTGCCTTGATGGAACTCCATAAATAAAGAAGAGGATGTACGTATTTCGAAGTGCTGTTGGTTTGGCTTACAGCATTTGTTTAGCACACTTGGACCAATGGGGTGTTTGGTTGTGATTGAATACTATTTTTTTTTTTACAGCTATATTTGTGAAAATACTCCAAAGTGAAAACATTTGAAGACAGTGCCCTCAAATTGTAGGGTGGACAAAAAAAAGATGATACAAGCTGGAAATGAAGACACTGGATGTGATGAAGTTTTTAAACTGTCTGTGATGGTATTGCGTGTATGTATTTGCAGCATGTTTCTTTATGTTGCAAATGCAAATGGGAAAATGTAATATTGCTTGTACCTGTATAGCGCCCTTCTTGTCCTCCTCGCACTAAAGGTGCTTTAACACTACATGCCATTTACCCATTCACACTCATTCATACATTGATGGCAGGCCAGCATGGAAGGTGCCGTCATCCATCAGGGCTAGTCAGCCATTCACCATGCCACATCGACTGGAGGAGCCGGGGATCAAACAACCAATCTTCTGATTCACGGACATGAATGTGTTTCTTAATTTGCTTTTGTTTCTTTTTTTGTTAAACATGATACAAGTACTGATGCCATTCCCATCAGTCTCAGCTTCACTTTATGTAAAGTGCTTATTAAAAAATGTTAGCATGCTAAACACTAAGATGGGGGACATGGTAAATATATTATATGCTAAACATCAGGTTTTCTTGGTGCGCATGTTAGCCTACTGATGTTAGCATTTAGCATTTAGTACCACAACAAAGTTGCTAGCATGGCTGTAGTTTCTAACGGGAGTGCATGTCAGGATGGTGTTGAATTTCTGTAAATTTCCCAAAGCAACAATCCATCAATCACACCAATGTCATTCCAATATTGGCCGTCAATGCAGAGGTATAAAGAAAAGCATGGTTTGAACTTCTCTCTTCTCTTCTTCCTTATTTCTATCACTTTTCTGTCTAAATGTCCTCCATTATTGCCATATTTAAACAAATATTGCACTTGTCCATTTGACGGTCTTTGACCGGCCTTTAAGTGTGGTTGGTCAAAACTACTCTTAGTCTTCTCTCAATTTGCTCCTGTTTTCTTAAGTAAGTTGCAGTGCCTTGAGCCCTCTGTAATCATTGTCAGGATGGGTGGCATCAATTGAAAGGACAATCCGGAGAAAAAATGTGTGGACTTTTACAAAACACAACACTCAACAGCACTTCCAGATTTATCCATATATGTGTGGGCATAGTCTTACTCAGAATCTTTCCCCACAGCCTCTCCTAAGTGACCTTATTCTCTACCTGACAGTATTTTAATCAGACATCTCATAGTCCTAATAAAACAAAGAGCATATCTGAAGAAGACGAGAAGGAGAATCATTCCTTTGTAGTGCAACCTTGCAAATATGAATCATTCATTGACCCTGTTTAAAACATCCCGCCTGGAGTTCCAGAATCTTTGATCATCACTGATGTCTGTCTCTACCTTTCTGTCTTCAGCTCTTTCCTGCAAGCTAAATGATAAAGATTTCAATCCGCAAGCTGCATTTAAAAGAATAGTGTGTGTCAAATGTCAGTGGGCACAATGGGTTTGTGTATGTGTGTGTTTTGGTGGAGGGCATGCTCTGTAACCTTTGAACAGCTGTAGTGAAGAGAGGAATGTTTCAGCTTTGTGGTGTGAAGTGATCGGTGCCACACACACATGCACTCACAATTATTCATGCCCACAGTCTCTGTATGACCTACTCAACAAAACAGGAAGCAAACAGACCCACAAAGTAAATATAGAGATTGGCGAAGGGTTGAAATTGTAATGCAAACCATATTAAACCAAACCAAACCAATTTTGTTGGTACTGAGGCACACTTTGGCAAAAGTGAACTTGGTCTAACTGGGGGAAAAAAACAATGAAAATCTAGTCATTAATACTGTTCAAGTGAGTTCAACCTTTTTTATTGGATATTTATTTTAGCACAAAATACCGATGGACAGCTGAGCATGCACAAATGGCCTGCCCAATACTGAATTGCTGATGTAGAGGAACTTAAATTCTGTTTGAGTTCAGTTATCCTCTTTTGGGCTAAAGATAATAACCGGCATGGCATGGTGCTTCAGACAACAATCAGACAACCAACCAGCGAGAGAGAAGAAGATAGAGATAGAAAGCTTAGATCCATTAATACATAGTCATAATCAGAGTTCAGATGAATGTCTGTGCACCATTTTGGAAGGGCTTCTGATGCTCTGTGGTATTCTGGATAAGGATATATGCTGTTTGAAATCATCAAATGAGACAGGGGATTTTGCATCCAGAGCCCACAGCGATCCTGAGATTCTCTCATGCTGGCAAGTCATTGAGAGAGTGGCCAGGAAATGAAAGAAGGACATGGAAAGAGGTTTAGTGGAGAGAGAGAGAGCATTATGAGTTGAAAGGATGAGGAGCCTAAAAAGAAGGATGAAAAGTAAGGTTGATGTAATTCTTTAGAGGGATTAGTGCTACCTTCCGCAGGGTTTTATACATTTACACATGGTTAAGCACACATACACACACACACACACACACACACACACAGCCACACACTTATATATATATACCTATGAGCATACACGTACACACAAGCAGGATTATCCTTATCCAGTATTGATCAAGTCACATCTGATGCTTTGTTCATGACTTCTGGCAACATGCATACTGGCTGACTCTGTCTGTGTGTTAGTGTGTGTGTGTGTGTGTGTGTGTGTGTGTGTGTGTGTGTGTGTGTGTGTGTGTGTGTGTGTGTGTGTGTGTGTGTGTGTGTGTGTGTGTGTGTGTGTGTGTGTGTGTGTGTGTGTGTGTGTGTGTTTGTGTGCACATGAATTTGCTGTGAGATAAAGCAGCCTAATCCTAAAGGAATGGAACATCTTCTCTCTTTCATCATTCCAACCCTCTTTCTTTTTTAACAACATTTAGGACAATTCAATGCTCCTCAAGAAGGAAGAGAGGAAATATAGAAAAAAATTGGGAGATAAATGTTAACAGAGATGAAGAGAGAGAGGAGATTTAGCAAGGGAAAGAAATGTCTATATTATATCTTGTCTCTTCTTTTTTCTGTTTTCATTCAATATTTCAGAATGTAAAAACAAGATGTCATATTACTGTACTATATACACAACATTATACAAAATTATTATTATTATACTAGTAAGAAAACAAATTGTTACAAAATCTCACTGCCATTTTATATTCATGATTTGTTTTTGATGGAAGCTTCTCTGACTGAGTTACTTTATAACAGTTGGATGTAATGGTACTGGTAATTGTGAGAGGCACAGAAGAAAGAAAATTCAAAAGATTTTGATGCGTCTATTAGAATGTCAAAGTGAATATTTAATTTTGTTTGAGAAAGTATTGAATTCCAGGTATTTGAGGTTTTTTTTGCAAAGAACTTGGTTTGCATGTCTTTATACAGACAGCAGTGTTACAGGAAGTGCTGCACTGCACATAATCGGAGACTTGGTACTGATCATTTTTGAAATACCATTGAGTTTACCTGTTTGTAGATTTCCAATGATTGGTGTACTTTTCTGTTATTCAGTTGGTCCAGAAGGGCTGTGCTGGGTGCTACCCTCTCTCCTGCCCTCTCTTTCCCTATAGAAAGTGACGATAACATGTGCATCCAGTTACTGCATAGATTTTACAATTCGAGAGAAACAGCCAAATACTAAATGAAAGGCAGAGTAAACCCAGAAACCGCCATAAAATACACACAACTGCACGTATATCAACAAGCACCCAAATACACATATATAGATAATGAGCGTGTGCACGTGTAAGAGTCGAACACACACATACGGCATTAAGCATCCGCTGAACGTATACAGAGCCCTTCACAAGACAGATGCGTTGGTAGTGCAAAGGAAATGACGCAAACAGGAAATTCTCCAGGATTTCCCACAGATCCCCTCCTCTTTATGTGGTGGATATCTGGTGGCTCACGCTTGGCCGTAAACATGTAAATAGACAGAAAAAGCTGGTTTGGTGAAGGAACAAAGGATCTGGATCAGACTTGTGCTGATGATTTTTTCGGTGTCGGAAATCAAAATGTAAGAAATGGCTTTTTGAATCACAACCCTGTTCTTGATTGAACAGGAACAACGACTGCACACTGTGCAAATAACACTGCTAACCACAGCATAGAGGACGTGAGCAGCTTCAGAGATGATGATTCCTTCTGTGAGACATCTGTAAGCCAAATAAGAACCTTGACTTTAAGATTTACAGGATAATTGAGGAAGGTGCAGCTTTTTAAAAAAATGTGGGATGAAAGGTTGCACGTTAAACATCCTGGCTAGCTTGGTCATAAACCACAAAGACAGGTTACAGTGTTAAGAGAACTACAGCAGAACGGATTTGCTGAGGATGGAAGGAATAGTTTGACATTTTTGTAGATTGAGGATATAACTGAATGAACCAAAATTGACCAAAATAACCAAAATGAGCTGTTATGCAAGCTGTGTGCGTGCGGTAACACAGGGGAGCAGAAGATTTCCATTGGGAAGAAACTAATACCAACATTACTTATGGTAAGCGTGCACTTATTCACCATGGGTGGTCAGTGGATTTTGAACCCTTAGCCTTAGCAGTGTGTTTTTGCCAACTCTCATATGCGACCCAAAGAGATTGATTAAACCTAATGCATCTGAGTAATCTTCAGCAGATTTTGCTCTCGGTTTTATGAGATCATCAAAGCTCTGCGTCCACTGAGTCACAGTCTTCTGTACCTCTGATAAAGAGCACACTTCCCTCCAATCTGTTCTCAAAGCATGACCTTTGAGAAAAACTCCCCGTGGCTAGAGCCTGTTTAGATCTCACTAATGCCTCTGATAGGAACGTCCACTCTGGCAAACACGCAGCAGATTTATGACCACACCATCAAAAGCTCTGTGATTACTCCACTAATGCAGACTTAGGAAGGGTTCGGTTCAAATGTTGCGGCCAAAATTTAATGTATACAATTGTGTAAAAAGCATTCATGTAAACAAAACAGATGGTTTCAAAAACCTTATGAACCTCAAGGAAACAATGAACACGAGTTTTAAATGTGATAAAATGTAGCTTTTGGGAAATTAAACAGTGAGAAGGACAGAACTGGTAAAGGAAGACAAAATAAACATTGACAGATCTTGTTATTTAGATAAACATTAAATACACATGAACATTTATCAACAAGTGAACAAGACTGAACAACAAGATTTCCAGCTGTAGTGAATGAGTTTAAGCTGCTTTCCGCCTGAAAGAAAACCACAGATCATCAATCCTACTGACACACACAAGCGCTCACACAAACTCACACACACACTGACACCGAGGTCCCAGGATGGTAAAATCATTGGAAATGTAAGGGCTTCTCTCCATCTAAATCCATGTTGCTATGACGACCACCATGGAGAGTATGTGTAAACTCCCGAGTTCGGTCATGGTTATGTAACAGTCAGTTGCTCCACATGCTCGGAGCCTGACTAGCTTTTATTTGTCACCATGAAAAGAATCAGATGATAACATCATCACTTCTGTTTCGCCTGTATCAACTCAGAGTAAAGGTGTGACACATATCTGACAATCTTTCTGGTTTTTGAATTGGAAGAAGCCACTTTGTGCCCATTTAAACGGCTAAAGGTGGATAAGATATGTGCTGCTCCTCCTGAAAAGGACATGAGGTCTGTTGCTGTGAGAGAGAGCTAAACAAACAAAAAAAAGGAGATCATAAAATAGGCAAACGTAAAGTGAAGACAAAATTTGTTTCCTAACAGACCACAGCCCAGTTCCCAAAATCCAACTAATGCAAAAGCTCCTTAAGTAAAGTGCTTTTTTTTAAGTGGGATCTTTGAAACCTGGTGTGTTTCTGTGTATGTTTGTATGTTAGAATGGGAAGTCACACCTCATTTACACATACTGCGCTTGTTCAGTATGAATAGGTCCAGTGTTTCGTGTAGTAGAGTAGCTGCTGGTAGCAATACCGATCACTGATCCCCAGGTACCAATACCCTCTTCGCTGGCCTGGAAACACACACACACACACACACACACACACACACACACACACACACACACACACACACACACACACACACACACACACACACACACACACACACACACACACACACTCAAAAACACATTATATAAACTCATACACAAACACACAGCTAACTAATATTGAAGCACTCATGAAAACAAGAAAATCACAAAATTATAATCAAGAAACAGACAAATAGCACAACCTTGACCACTGACCCCGCCCTCCACACCACCACACAGACACACACACACACACACACATATACACGGTTGTGTTTCAATCACTTTAGAGGAGATATCATTGACTTTCATTCATTTCCTGGAGACTTACCCTAACCATAAACGCTACCAGCATAATGATAACGTGAGGCTTTACGTTATGGGGGTTTTATCCACAAAAGGATGGCGAGTAAACAGATTTATGTCCCCACAACATAAGTACTACACGCCCACAAACACAGCTGTACAGGTATTACTGTAAACATCTCCTCCGGGCTCTGTGTGACCACCTACAGAATAATAATTACTGACACACGGAATCACTTTCACACAGAAGGGCTAGATACTATATGCACACACACACACACACACACACACACACACACACACACACACACACACACACACACACACACACACACACACACACACACACACACACGTTACGATGTATGCAGACAGGGCAAACACATACATATAAACATATGCAAACACTTAAGTGTACCAAGAGACTTGTTACATTTGCATTTTATTTATTTTTTCTGCACACAAAATATGCATATATGCACGATCCAACACACACACACACACACACACACACACACACACACACACACACACACACACACACACACACACACAAACACACACACAACCGTTCTGCTTAATCTAGTTTGTTTGCTCTCTCCTGGTGTGGCCTGGCTTGACCAGGTATGGTTTGGTTCTGTCTACAAACAGCAAGGGTATGCAGTGCAGAGAAAAATATTTTCTTCTCATTTTCACTTCAACCCAATCTCTCGAATTATGAACCATGAAAAATGATTAATCATGGTTGAGGCCCACCAATTTATATTCCTGTAATCTACTGCCAACGTTGACAGCTGTTTGTGTTCACTATTGATTAAATGTTACAAGCTGATTGGGCACGTATTCTAAATTATAGTTTCCTTTTGGATTGCTTATTAAACATAAAAAAAGAGAATTAGATCAAATTTCATCATTTATGTCTTGCAATGGAGAAACCAGACACACCCAGTGCCATGCGTAGGTGAATAAAATCTCAGCACAGATTTGTGTGTTTACTGGACTCCACGTTGTCCTGGAGTGACGCCTGAGCTGCAGGGAGAACCAGAGCCAAATATCCGGTTCACATTAACAGCAGTCCGCTCCAACACACATAAATGCACGGGTGCTTCCACAAACTAAATTCAAATTTAATTATTTCTCCTCTGTGTTGCTTTTTTAATTTGTGAAATAGGTTAAAGGTTTCATTCAGTCTAAGTTGTGTTGAAAGAATTAAAGAAAAGCAAGCATCTCATGAGTGTCTACTACTGTTTAAGCCAAAATTTGATCCCATGCACCTTTTCACAGGGGATTAAAAGCCAGAGTAAACTGGCCAATTTATTTTGAATTATCAGTAATGTTCTCAACAAAATATGGGTGAATTATGAGCCCAATCTTGATTGAAAACTGAAACAGTGGACCTTTCAGTTTTTTCCAGAGGCCCACTTCAACAAACATGACCTGTGGTGCATGAAGACACTCACAGCCACACACTACACTGCAGAGACATAGCATCAATCAGGTGAAATTGTTTGTGAGAAGATCAAAGAGTCAGACAAGATGAGGAGTCAGACAGAAAGGCAAGGATAGTTCATTTCCACAGTCAGCCTTTCACTTGACACCACCTTTCACCCTTAACACCTAAACCTTGACCTGAAGTGGCTGTATACGGACATAGAGGCGGTTCAGCACTTCTAGGTAAGTGCTAAGGTCAAAAATAGTTCATGTTTGATGAGTAAAGTTGACAGAAGGTCAAAGCCTTGGAAAGCTCCATTACGGCAACAACTAGCAGGACCAAAGTCACTGGGGGAATGCGTGCTTGTGATTTGAGATGAGAATAACTGATAGGAAAAGGGTGCATTTAAGACCCGCACACACCGGAGGATAAACAAACATCTCTTTCCATTGAGTTTGTATATTAAGGGGCCTATTTGTCCTTGTTACAAACACAGAAAATGCCTAACAGCCAGAACTAAGTTTTTATAAGCTGTAATACCAAAAAAACTGTGCCTTTAAGAAGACAAAATTGAGGCTTCAGCAGGAAGAATGGGAAAACTGTGGGATCCTGACACTCAGTTTGCCTACGTGTGCAGCAGGCATTTTGTCAAAATGTCAGTTTTAGGCTAACTTTATTACTGTAAGTTGCGCTTAACCATTTTGACAGTGTGCAACTTGTGTTATAGAGGAATATGGGTAAATCAGAAAGCTTTGCTGTCTTATGATTGCAAGTGCCTTAGCTGGCTCAAGTAGCTAGCTAACACATAGCTAGCATTGGAATGCTATTTTGTCCAATTATTATTTATGTTATTTACTGCACCCCTAGTAGACATAGGGCTTAATTAATGCTTTGACATTTTGTTTCAGTCCTTGGTTGCATATTATGGCGCCGGTTGTTTTCCCAAGCCGGTTGGCATCATTTCAGAGAATGACTGATGCCCTCTGTCTCTATAGAGTCGAGCAGAAGGCAGAGTTTGAACAACCTGCACGCTGCCAAAGTGCCTTTAAGAATCTGGCCTCTCTCGACAGATAGCTACAACCTGTAAGGTCATGTGACCCTCGCTATTGCATATTATTGTTTAGCAAATTCTAATTCACAAAGGATGTTACAAGTTTTTCTCTGTTCCTTAATAATAATAATTAAGCCTTTATTAGTCCCACAATGGGGAAATTATTTCTCTGCATTTAACCTATCCCGGAGGAGCAGTGGGCTGCAATGAAGCGCCCGGGGAGCAACTTGGGGTTAGGTGTCTTGCTCAAGGACACCTCGGCATGTTACCGGTAGAGGGGTTTGAACCACTTAAGGACTGGATGGTGTAGAAGGCCATCTTAAAGAAAAGTTGATGTACATTAAACTAAGCCAAGGTCACAGTCACATTGATTCCATATATCATAAGTCAAAGAGTTGCCCTAAGAATGGAATTTACAAAAAATTCTGGGGTTTGATGTAAATGGATGCATCTTATCTAATTGCTATTTCTTTAAACTGATGGCAGCAAAGTTTTTAGGCATAATTCTACATCGCTTGATCTTTTATATTACTATAAGTTATTGATCCCTTTGTAATTTATTCCTGTGGCGCTGAGTGTGGTTAATGTAGGAGGAAGAGGAGCCTGTCTGCAGAGGTGCATACCACGATCCAGAGTGTTATCATTTTTATCTATTCTAATGTGTGCGTGCACGTCTCCAAAAGCAATTTGTATCTCTTCAAGCTATAATATTGCAGTTATATTTTTCCTGACAGAGCAAATTGCAACTTGAGTTTCAACCCCGCAATGGTTGAGGATTAAACTCAGATGAAAGATGGTTATTCTAAGCAGGCCATTGATTCCAGTAAGAGACAAACCTTCCCTGCAGAGAATGTTGTTTGTCTAAGTGTTTCTCCAGCCAGAGGATATCAAACCACCCATGAGTCTGAATGCAGAGTAACATGCAACAAAAGACAAATGTCTCTGTCTGAAAAGTAGAATACCGGAGTAAATTCTCTGGCTGAAGGAAGAGCTACATTCCCAGACTCATGGCTATTCCATTGCAGGAAAACATACACAAGAAGAAGAGATTATGCAAAACCTCTTTTATATCATTTAAGGTAGAAAGTCTCACTGGTACCATTAAAGTGAAACATGCTGCTAGACAAACACACATGCAAACACACACGCATATAATGTCACACAAAGTCATGTGCATGCAGGGATGCAAGAGCTGCACACACAGAAGCACAGTCAGGGTTTTATTGGGAACAGAGGTAGTGGTTTGTACTGTGAGGGGCACTTTGAGAGTCACTAATGTCAGAGCTAAAACTGAAACACAGCCTCCGGTGGAACACGCCCCTAGACTACCTGTGAGACTCACACACACATACACACATACACACACATGCACCCAGTTACACTCCTACAACACTTTCTTGCAAACACACACCTGTTTGAGGCTCATGGCCTTGTTTCAACTGGCATTGACACACCTGCCCTGAAGTGTGAATCCATCAGGTTTGGCTGGGTCCATGTTTGTGTGTGTGTGTGTGTGTGTGTGTGTGTGTGTGTGTGTGTGTGTGTGTGTGTGTGTGTGTGTGTGTGTGTGTGTGTGTGTGTGTGTGTGTGTGTGTGTGTAAGAGAGAGGGAGAGAGAGAAGAGCGATGAAAAAAGATAGGACAGCAAGGAAGTTGTTTGAAGTGAATCTGAGTATGAGAATTTGTAAAACAATTGGATGATGACCTCTGCTGTGCAATGTTTAAAAAAGTGTTTTTTTGTTTGGCGTACAGCAGATATTGAATTCCATCGGACAATTTATACAACAGAGATCTGAGTTCTCTACAAGTTGTACAATAGTAGACTATTGTCTCCAATTCAACACTCAGAGACAGAAAAACAGGAGGACTGAGAAACAGACCCACATTCCTTCTGAGCAAACCTGGACTGCGACAGACGGGCTGTCGAAGCTGAAAATATTTTTCCCGGAGAAACCGTCTCGTTAAAGAGGGAGGAGAGTTGGAGTTGAAAAGGAGAGGGAGCAAGGAGGCAATAAAGCATGCAAGCCAGGCAGAAAGAAAAAAAGTCACAGCGAGCGAGAGAAGGGAGATGAAAGATTGCCGCTCTCCTAGTGTGCTGCGGCAGAGGGAGGAGGAGGAGGAGGAGGGGGTGGAGGGAGACTGTGAGCACCTTAACATCAAAGAAGAATATGAGTTTGACCTCTGCAGTAGAGGACAACAGGGTTTGACCCCTGGCCTCTGTAAAGATACAGTTACTTGGAAACATCTATGATATGACCTTGCACACTGAGTGGAACAAACACAGTCATTATCTGCCATTTTCACTTTTTGGTCTCTTTTCTTTCTGTTCTGCATGACTTACTCTGCATCTTTATCTCTCCTCTGTCTCACCCAAACAAATATATCCACTCAGCCTTTATAGTAAATAAAATAACCGCTAGTCAACTTTGTCTTTTTCACCCTGAAACACAAACACACACACACACACACACACACACACACACACACACACACACACACACACACACACACACACACACACACACACACACACACACACACACACACACACACACACACACACACACAAAGTCAGAGGTAAGCACGGGTGTGCTGTGAATGAGATTTCAATATTGCAGAGCTTAAAAAACAACTACAGAATAACACACTTGTCTCATCAGCCGAAATCACAGAGCAGAGCTACACTAGAGACAAGTGTCACCTTCTCTCTGATTGAGAAACTGCAGATTCACCCTGTTTGTTCAGATTATTAGTATTCTGTTGCAGAGCATGAGCACTGGTAGGAAGTCATATCAGCATAACCATCAAAACTGAGGAGCAGAATACAAAATTGCTACTAACCGGATCAACAAAGCCATATTCACCGACAGTTCCTGAAGCTTTTGGGGGGGGGGAAAATTCTCATTTCCTGAAGCCACCAAGAAAGAAGATATTAAAGTCTGAGAAGTGAACAGCATACTGACATGATGTTTTACAATTTATGGATAATCAAGTTCACTAGATTCAATCCCTTGCTGCCTTTTGAAGGTGCCAAAAATACAAAATTCCATTAAGAAACACTGTCTGTATTTTATTACTCTAAACAAGATATGTTCATTTTTTATTTTCAGACCAACTTGACTTCCACTGAAAACATTGTGAGATCAAGCAAACATTCAGAGGGACATTGTAGTAAGTTAGGAAGAGGAAATATAAAATGAAGCGATTGGTACACAATTAATCCCTGAATATCCAGGTTCTGGACGACAATGGAAGTAGGATTGGAAAGGTTGATTAGCACTCAAATATGTTTAGACTTTTTTTTACCATGATAGCAAACAAAATCCCAGTTAGGAACAACCCTATCACATTCTGGGGTGTTTGGTATACAGGCCTATGATCAGACAGCTTAAGGTGTGAACACTGTAAGGTTTACTCAAGGCCTCTACTACAGGCAGCTCAGAAAACTTTGCACCATCACAAGGTGAAACGGGAATACTGTTCAGTTATAATCAGATTTTTAGAACAGATTTGGGAAGTGTAGAATATTTGGAGAATTAGCAGATACACATCCAGGTAGGTATTTATCCCCCCCAGCTGTAAGCCTACCAACCTGAGTTACATCACAGCTCAGAGAAACACCTGGGTGTACTTTACATAACACACACACACACACGTGACCTTGCACAAATGCACCAAAAAAACTGAAGAATCATGTGCGCACAGCTTCATGCACATACCATACACAGCAATGTAAATGGCTGTGCACGGGTCTGGAGCAGGCTATATAAAATTAGTAATACATGAGTCTCTGTGGACTGCGGCTGTGCATCTGTCGAGTGCATCAGCACTCAGACGGTACAGTACCTGGCTGGCTGGCTAAGTGATTCTGTGTGTCTCATCTGTCTCTACATGACCAGACTGGATAAGCAGAGCCATTTGTCTAAAAGAGTCCTGTCAGTGAAATCACTGAGGCCAGAGCAGCTCCACTTCCTGGATGGATAATGAGCGAATGCTGTTAGGTGACAAAAACAGCTCCCATGAGAAGTGAGTAACCGTACTGCAACAGTAACAAAAAAGGTTTGGCATTGTTGGTTAACGACATTCAGTTAAAACCAGGTAGTAAAAACATGATTTTGCTGAAAGAAAGGCACACTATAGAAAATATAAATATATAATATATAATATAATTTCACTGTGAGCTATAATAAGATATAGGTAGCTCAATCAAGAATACCACATTTGAGTATTAAATTCAATGCATTACTTTAGTTAAGGCTGTCAAACTTTTGAAGTATCTCATTTGTCTGAGGCAGAGATGAATGTGACATTCTAAACAAACTGGCCTAGTTAACATGCATTTGTTTGTACAGTACAGTACATCAGGGTATGAGCACAATGCGACAGGCGCTCTGTAGCTCCTGTAACCATTATAAGGCAGACATTGATTTGATGGTTGGGGCTCTGAATTAGTAAACAATCACATAGAAAATGCTTGCAGTGGATACCTAGACAACAACATGCTGTACAGACAACCTACAGATTTTATCGTGTGCTTTGAGGGAAGTTATCGGCTAAACAGCTGACAGCAATTTACAAAATGTTGCCTCAGTTCAGTGTGGCTACTGTGCTAAGGAACAACCAACATGTATGTAATCAGCTTCTATTGCGTCAAGTAAAGTCAAGTGAAGCGTATTCATGTATCTCTTTATCAGAAAGCTCTTTCACCAGATTGAACTTTTAAAGTTAAAGCAAACAAGACAAACCAACTTGGCCAAGCCTAACACAAACACCAGCAGTGAAGCTGAGAGGACAAGGATGAACGCACCTGATAAAGCTCTTCAGGGACAAAAATGGAGGAAGCTTGAATAGAGGTAGTCAGACATGCCATGGCTGAGGCAGCGAAATGTGGCAGGATAAAAGAAAATGAGCAATAACACAGACAAAAACAATGAGGTGTTCTCTGCATTAATTTACCACACCGAGAAATTTATCTCATTTTAATATAGCGAACATAGTGAAAATGTATAAATGAGACCCAGTGGGAATACAGAGATACGCTGCATCCTGGAAATTTGGAGAACGGTGGCCTTCAGTGTCACATAAGAGGTTACATTGCAATACCAATTAGGTTGGTTTCCAGGGTGTTTGGGGGCAACATCATGGCTTACTACTGAGACCCTATATGTAACTGGTAAAAAGAAAACAGAAATAACTTTAGTTTTCTGCTTGCTAAGAAAAAAAAAAAAAAAAAGTCTGCAGGGTGTGAGATGATCGGATTTTATCTTCGCAGGATCACAGATAGCTCAAACCCTGGTAATGGTCCTACTGTGTGACTGTGCATGTGTGTGTGTGTGTGTGTGTGTGTGTGTGTGTGTGTGTGTGTGTGTGTGTGTGTGTGTGTGTGTGTGTGTGTGTGTGTGTGTGTGTGTGTGTGTGTGTGTTTGATAAGAGAGTTTTTGCAGTAAGGAAAGTCAAAGCCAAACTTCCTTCCTGTCTGAGTGATATCCCAGGCCAACAGTTACACACACATACTGTATTTTCATCTGTCTATCTCCCTCTCTGTCTCTACTTAAGGGCAGTGCAAACAGATCAGACAGGGAACATCCATGTGAATGGTACAAAAACACACACACACACACTCCTGTCTAGCGCCAGGACAACCTGGGAATAGAGGACACACTCTCCTCCACCCCTATTTAAGAAAAGATAGAGGGACAGTAGAAGTATTTTATTTCTCAGCAGAGAGTCTAGAAACATGAAACACAGACAAAAAATGTAACCATCAACCATCTGTGCAGTACATTACATGCTGAAAAGGAAAATGTGTTACAATCTCCTGACTCCTATAATTGTTTATGTTTAAAAGTTGATCTATCTGTACTATTTTTACCAGCAGATGTGACTGCTTCACAAAAACAATTTGCCAAATTATCCTTTTCGCAAAAAATACTCAAAACAGAGGCAGACATGGCTCACTAGAATGCACAACTGGCCTGAAATGTGTGTTATGATTCTGCTCAGAGTGAGCAAGCTTTAAAGAGACAGTTCACATAGATATTCCCCCTTGTGATCCCATAATTGTTATGCACTAAAATAAACAAAAACAGCACATTAGGCTGAAATGGAGGCATCCTCTCCTGCTGTTAATTATCAGCAACAATGCTGACCTCAGCTGGACCAAGTGTGTTACTGCTGTTGTTTACGCTCCTTTTTGGAAAGCAGCGGGCATCAGAGCAGGCTGAATTATGTAGAAACTCTGCCACAGAGAATAGTCTGATGGAGCATACAAACAAAAAGAGAAACGGACAGACAGACAGACAGGCATGCAGACAGAAAGATAAAAAAGGGTTAGATAGGCAAGACAGAAAGACAGCTGTAGCAGATGTATAAACATAGCAATAGAGAGGTGAGAGAGAGACATGGTCAACAGACAGAAAGCAAGAGAGACAGACAAACAATAAACAGCATCCCACGCTTAATTAATTAGACAGCGAAAACACCGCGGGGCTCTCGGCTTCTTGAAGGATATTTAGGCGTGTAACATCCTCACAGCAACACACCCACACTCAAAAACCCAGACACGTGCAAAAGCAGGCATGTACGCACACACGACAAGGGAACCTTGTATCACATCTCTTCACAGCTTTTAAGATGAGGAGAGGGGTGAAGAAAACAGGGATGAAAGAACAAGGAGGGAAGTAAATGAGTTGGGCAAAAAGAGGGGGAGCGAGTGTGGGAGGAGGAGGGAGGATGTGAGAGCGAAACAGAGGAAAATTGAGAGGAGAGGAGCAGAGATGGAGTGAAGATCAGATGAGAGGAGATGAGGCCCGATGAGGTAGAGATTGATGATAGGAGAAAAAGGAGAGGAATAGAGTGTGAGAAGGAAAAAAAGTGAAGGGATGCAGAGAGAGGAGGAGGAGGAGGGCAGATTAGATGGAAGAATGAGCCAAAAAAAAGAAGAGTAGTGAGATGCAGAGTGGAGTGGAACAAAAGGCGCAGGCAGGTGAGAAAAGAGGAGAAGAGATACTGGAGACGCTGTGACCTCACATGCTCGGCTGCAGTGACGCTTTGAAGATCATCTCAAGGTTGTTAGATAAGAGGGTTCCAATCCAGACGAGGGGGGTCGTGATAGTGGAACACAAACGGGAGGAGGGCCAGGAGTAAAAGGAAAAAGCTGAGGAGAGGAGGCGAAAGGAACCGTGAAGAGATAAGACGAGGATAGTGTAACATTGAGAGTGATAAAGACCGTAGAGAAAATGAGTCAGTGACTGAAGATGCTGTGAGGCATGGATCTGTGTGTGTGTGTGTGTGTGTGTGTGTGTGTGTGTGTGTGTGTGTGTGTGTGTGTGTGTGTGTGTGTGTGTGTGTGTGTGTGGATAAATGCATTGTCAGGCAGGCATGCATGAAAAGGTGCACTGTGTGTATGTATCAGCGCAATGTGGTATGTGCGTGGAGGCACACATTTGCATATGTGGCATATGTGACATGTGTGTGTGTGTGTGTGGGGGGGGGTGTCTTGGCAGGAGTGATTAAGTACAATGAGCTTGCCAGCCAGTAAACAACCAGACATGCTGTGTTCCATTCCTTAATGAGTTACCCTTATCTGTTAGCCTCCTCTCCTCCTTCCATGCACCCCCCCCCCCCCCCACACACACACACACACACACACACACACACACACACACACACACACACAATGACGGTTGACCCCCCCGACCAAGCACCTGCAAATTAATGTTAATGCCAACACGGTAAACATTGTTGAATGTTAGCATATTAGCATTTTCATTGTAAGCATGTTAGCATGCTGAGCAATCAACTCAAAGCATCACTGTGCCTATTGCAGCCTCACAACTCCACATTACACACGTATGGAACTGTAGACTCGTAGTCTTGTTCAAACAATGCTTTAGTTCAGTCTTTGTTAAACCATGGGGAGTAAAACATCCCACTCAGAAGGTGCCGTAAATCTCTGCTCTGCTTCAAGCTAACTTCACCTCCACCAAGTGACATCTAAGCTACAGTACAAGACAGGCAAGTTTCCACAATGGTCATTGCCACGAATCTGAGCATGGACTCCCTGACCAGGTTTTAGTTTACAGCATGTCATGTGATGTGGACAAGATTAATTAAAACTTAGATAATAAATGCTTGAGATTTAGCAGTCATCAAACACCAAAAAATATTACCTGTAAATAGTTTCCAGATGCTTCTCATTCCGATTTTTTAAATATTAGTCAGGATCTGTGAAAATGATGTGTGTACCCAGAAATGATGTGTGTACCAAGGTAAGTCCAGCCATCTGGACTTATCTTGGTACACACATCATTTCTGGGCTGCACTTAGCAGATGGACTTCACCACCTCTACAGTAAAACATATCCTGCTGAAATAACCTCAATCATGTTGCCACCATTCAAGAGAAAGCCAAGGTACAAAATATAATATGTTCAATTAAACTGAAAATGTGTTTCTGTGGCCAAGTGACTTTTGATTTAGTAAAAATATAGTCCACCATGTAGGCCGTTGCTCTGGAAATGTCAAATTGAAATGTCAACGTTAGAATGATTTTTCTGTTCTGCGCACCTAACTCTGGCTTCTCAGGTCCCTTTCTGCACACGCTGACATCAAACAAAAAACACCTGGTCATGACTTGAACTCATGCTTTCTAATGTGTTGCTGGCCATAAATCTAATTAACTGCAGTTATATCAGGTAAATGGGATTAGAGCTGGGGCAAACTGTAGGACACATCAATCTGGTCTGGAAGTCAGCCATTAATTTCGTTCTTTCACATCTTACAGGGTCTCCTTGGCCAGCTGGCAGGGGCTTCTGGTCCCAATGATTTACAGAAAAATCGCCCTATTTTGCTGCAGTAAGGACCTAAGTAATTACACAACATGTGCACTATAGATGCATACTATAGATAATCCATGTAGAATTATTTTGACAATGCTTTGAAATCTTCAGGAATAGTTTGATATTTTGGGGAATAAGCTTATTCGCTTTCTTGCTGAGAGTTAGATTAGAAGATCGATACCACTCATTTCTCTACACTAAATATGAAGCTACAGCCAGCTGCAGATAAGCTTAGTTGAGCATAAAGAAATAAAGCAGCGGAAAAAAGCTAGCTTGGCTCTGTTAAAAGATTAAAAAAAGGCTACCTACGGGCACCTCTTAAGGTTCATTAAAATTAAAATGTTTTATCAAAATACACCAAACAAAAGTGTACAAATGTTGGTTTTACAGGGAATATGTACTAAAACTATTTCATGGCCAAGAGCAGTGACTTCCTGGGGTCTTGTTATCACCATGAGTGGAGACTCCAGCAAGCCACTTATCCAAGCCGAGAAATATTCCAGCACATATTTACACAAAACACAACATTTTCTTTTGTTTTAAACAAGATTTAACATGTTAATCTGTCAGCTTTAATTGTGCTCTTGGATTGTTTTGTTATCTTTAGACAGAGCCAGGCTAGCTACGTTCCCTCTCTTTTCACTCTTAATGCTAGGCACACCAGCAAGAAAGCACATAAATGGGTCTCAATGTAAATTCTACCACTTTGTTGAAAATGTAACTTATTGATAACCAAAACCCAAATACCAATTTAAAACATAAGAACAACAATATCGCTGCTAATTTCATGTGTACTGGGCATCACTTGCCAAATTCTGTGGTAAGGAATCATATTAAATACTAAAACCAGAGGATGCATTAGCAAAGCTCTCCACATCTCTCTAAATTCCTATGAACAGTACCATACATATTCTGAATTAATTGATGACATACAAGACATTTAAAATGCTCATAAATTGTAAAATACTGATATTTTTATTTTTTCAAAAATGCAGCAAAAATGTTTTATGCTTGACACAATCCAGCCATCCGCTGAGTCAATAAACCCATATGAAAAAAATATTCAGTCAATCAAACATACATTAAATGTTATTTTTATATCATTTTGTAAAAGTTCTTTGCTTGTCATCCACAAATTGTTCAGCTTTCATTGTTCATGTATTCTGTTGACAATTAACTTAAATCTCTCATGAAGAAGATACTTAGGATGAGAGGAGGTTAAATAGGCCACACTGTGACAAAGCTGCATGTAGTCGCACAGATGAGGCTGGGAGGGGAGGGCAGGGTGGGGGTGCACGGGGTTAGGGGAAGGTAAGAGCAAGAAAAGAGGATAAACAGGGAAGTTATTAACAATATCAGGATTAGGGCCTTTGGTTAAATTACTGGTTAGGATCAAGGTTTGTGAGTTCAGGGTTTCCTGTTTAGTTGACTTTTAGGGTTTTAATCTTCATATCAGACAGAATTTGAACATTGGTAATTTCCTAATGGCAACTATGACAGTACCACATCTCTGGTACATGAATTGTCGATATGAATTGGTTGAAATAGATTTTCTTAAAACTGCAAATCTCAATTTGATGACACATAAAAGTAACCACCACCACCGTTCTCAAGCACTCGCTGTGAAGTCAGCAGAAAAAACCTTCAACTTCTCTCTGAAATTAAATCCATCATTATTTCCGCAAGATGTTGGTGGTGGCTTTTAATAATTCAATTCAATTCTTTTAAATAATGTGTAGCTGGCAATTTGAAAAAAAGTATAGCTCCATTAAGAGGATATTGAGGATGGGGAAAAAACAGTAAGTTTGGAGTTATTTGCCTTCAATGTCAAGTCAAACTATCAAGCAAAGACACGCTGATCGTCCCTCCTCACCTCCACCCAGGCTGCTTCTAATTAATCAAATTTGGCTCACAATAATTGACAACATGGTTGCAGATAGCAAACCAAACTCCAGGCTTTAAAATGTGGGTGACAGATTCCCGTTTTTCTACAGATTATGGGAGACACTGTGGAGATTTGTTAAGCTTTAGCAATTCTTGGTTAAACAAGGTTTTAGTCAGCATTAGGTAGTCAAACAGGGGATCTTCCAGAGCTCCTGGGGCCCCTGGTAAGATGTAAAACAATCAGACGGAGAAAAAAAGCATTCTCAACTTTTTTTGGGACACGCTGTGACTTGGAGCCCCCTGAATCTTCACCACCTGTCTGTCTGCAGAGACATTAATTAAGGTTGGGGTTATTAAGAATTAAGGGTATAGCCTTTAAGAGAGTTTAGGAGCAAGGGGGGAAGGAGAATGGGAAGGGATTAACGGGTTATGGTTTTTGGCTGGTGCTCATTCATCAAACCAATATTGCATTATCTACACAGTACTAGCTCATCATCAGATGGTCAAACAAATAGACAGTAGATGGTGTGAAAATGGCCTATACTTCAACTACTAAACAAGTATCGAGATGTTTACACAGTTAAGAATTATTGAAATGACTGTGCATAGCAAATATAGCCTTTAAATAAAAGTACTGTGCACATACTACCATTGGTGAGATAGAAAGACAACCAGCCTTGCTTCAGGACACCTATACAATAATATAGTAATATCTGAAATGAAAGCATTTATGTGGTTAAATAAGTCATGTTTTAATGCAACAGCAGGTAAATGCTATAAATCATAATATATCATCTGTATCTTTCCATTCTATTTACAAGAGTTTAACACATAGCTGGTTAGAGTGATTTGTCAGTAAGTCTGACAACACTTCAGAGGCCCTTTCATCTTCTGAAGCTAATTTCTGTCTCTTGGCACACTTTCCTTCTCTGTGTTTTCCATATCACTCCATCTCACTTCGTCTTTCTCGCTCTTACAGCTGTTAAATCCCTCTCAATAAAATCTTAATCTCTACCACCTTCTGACGAACTTTTCCTTCAGCTAATCTTTTTTTTTTTATAATCCCCTTTTCCTCTCTGTCTTTCCTTACATCCATCTCTTTCTGAAATTTGTTATTTTCTCCTCAGCTTAGTTTGATCCTTGGCAGATAGGGCCTTTGATCTTTTTAATGGAAAAAAATGCTACATTCACATTTCACAGGTTGTTCAAGTTGACATCAGCAGTCTGTGTGTGGTACTTCTTAACTCAGCTCTGCATCTACATCTGCATCTGCATCTGTGTGTGCTCTGATCAGTCTCAGCACTGCTTCAGCGTGCAGCACAGGTACAGTAGGAGATGTAAACTTATCCATTACTGCCCCTTTAGCCACAGCACTCCTCCTCTTCCTCCTCAGGTGTAGAAAAAGCAGAAGATTTGATATCCAAAGCAGGTTTAGAGACATTTGATGGACGCCTTGACTCATCTTGTGATGCATAGAACTGCATCTCCCGGGATCCAGTTTGTCTTAGTTCCCGACATGCAACACACAGCTGTCTGTCTTTTCATCCTGTTACTGAAAATGTCTTTCTGTCCCTCCATCTGAAACAATCCTGCAGGGTAATTAGTAGAGGTATTTAAGTCTGTTGTTGTATGTGTATGTGTATGTGTGTGTGTGTGTGTGTGTGTGTGTGTGTGTGTGTGTGTGTGTGTGTGTGTGTGTGTGTGTGTGTGTGTGTGTGTGTAGGTGGGTGGATGCGTGTGTGTGTTTGTGCATGTGATAGTATGAGTATGTGTGTTGTAATTATGTCCTTGTGTGTGCAAGTATCTTGCTGCGGTTATACACGAGTGGTGGAGTGTGTGTGCGTAGAGATGTGTGTGTGTGGCAAGTGTGTATTACTATATGGGCTATGGTGTGTGTATCCCTGGTGCGGATGCCCCATCCTCATCCCCACCACTGATCCAGGCGTCATGGGAGTCATCGGCGTCGCCGGGGTAACAGGGTGTGACCCGGGAGTCACAGGCAGTGATCCTGGGGTCAGAGAGGTCATGAGGGGGACGTCGTCGGGCGAGCGGCGCAAGGTGAGGGTGTAATCTGGCGGGCAGGTGAGGCGCACGGTGTCCAGTGTGCTGTAGATGTCCTGGGTGTCCATTCCGTCCAGGGCGTCCAGTGTGTCCAGAGTGTGATGGTGATGAGTGTTGTTCCTCTCGTCTGCTGATGCAGCATCACACTCCAGCTGCTTCACCTAAAAGGTTGAATGGTGAAGAAATTTCAGGAGTTAAAGTAATGGGGGACACAAAGAGACTTTCAGGAAAATAAACTGAATAATCAAATAATCAATCACTGCTGATACAACGGAGTAATTTTAATACCAATCAATCTACCAATTATTTTCTTCAATTATTAAAACGATTTTCTATAATCAATTATTCCTTACTATTTAATAGCATAAAATGTCATCACTATTTTCCAAAGCCCAAGATGACATGTTCAAAATGCATGTTTTGTCCAACCAACGGTTGAAATCCCAGAGAAAAATCAGCAAATCTTCACGCTGGATCAAAAGAATGTTTAGGCAAAAAGCACATTTCCTTCATTTTGGATTAATCATAGTAATTTCAGCTGTATAAGTCCCATGTTATTATGGTTGTGCTATAAGGCCGAAATCAATATCATAATATTATTCATATTTTTTTTGTTGAAATATATATTGATATGGCAAATGTAAGCATAATCAGGTTTAAAATTAAACTGTGTTCCATTGCTTTGCATTTCATCAGAAAAACAGGTGTAAAAAAACATATTTTAATACCATTTTCTAGAGCTAATGTGAAATTATCATATATTCACAATATATTCCCAAAATATCTATAACTAATGATGCTTAATTTTCACCCAGCTTTACATATAAATGAAAGCTATTTTAATTCAGGATGTGTCTGAAAATCATCATGTAAAACTCAAAGGGCAGTAACTGGCAACCACTATATCTGTGTGTTATTATCATTGGTTTGGAGATCTGTCAATCAAGCAAACACATCCCCAAGCCCTAATGTCTGTAAGCCTTCACTTCTTAAAATCAGCAACATGACTCGTTACAATTGAAATTTTCTGTTAAGATTCTAACTTCTTTGAGTAAATTGAGGGTTTACTCCAGTCAGATTTGTTCCAGATCCATCATCTAACAGTCAATCAAATCAAACTGTATCACTGCTTTTCGTCATCATTTAAACCACTCCTGACTTATTATGAATAATATCCAGGAGATTGACGCATATAGTGCCTAACAAAAAGCTATACTAATTCAAGAAGATCAGAATTTTTCTTGTCACAACAGGTTTACTGATGGGGCCCAAAAAGCTGAAAACACCACACAAAGATATTTCAAATAATCTAATGCAATTATAAAAGCAGCTGCGATGTCAAGCTTCATAACTGTGGTTTAATTGACAATTAACAGTATTTGTCTACTTTATACGACATCTGACATCTAGCACTCACTGTGGGAGATTTCAAAGCCATTAACTGAGCTCAAAAGAGGCCAAATAGTCAGAGGATGAATTGGAGGCAATTGGAAGCAATTCAGGCAATTGGACACAGCTCTCACACGCACATGCATCAAAACACACTGACGAATACACACACAAACACACACATCCTCGCACTGATGACGCCTGCAGATGACAGGCTGTGGCACAAGTGCTCTACTGGCAGCTTCTCCACTGGCAAGAAAGTAGTTTATTCAGTCACAACCTCAAACGGGTTTGTGTTACTTAAAATAAATATTATCATCATAATAATGTGTGCAATTATTAACAATAAGCATGATTATGTTGACTATAAATTAAATGTAGCTACAGCAGCAAACAGACACTCCACACATTGGCTTCAGTTATGGTAAAAAAAGAAATGCATACACAAGTACAGTGAATACAAAAGCACATGACTCACCTGTAATGACATCAGTCCCTCCCCTTGCAGGTGGGCAGCTACATCTGCAGGCGTGATGTCTCGTCTTGGGGGAGGAAGCGGACGTGGACGACGATGCTCCAGACGCCTCTTGTCTTTCTTGTACAACAGTGCTGCGAACGCGAGGATGTTAAGAAACAACAGTGAAGCTCCCACCGCAATCGTCACTGAGAGTTCAGTTGAGTAGTCCTCATTAGGGACGCGGACCCCGTCTTCCCCTCCACCTTGGCCTAACGCAGACTCTGGCGGCGGTGGAGTACCTCCTTGTGAACCTGGATGACGTGTACTGCTAGGCGGCCAACCTTTGGCTAGGCGCTTAGTGTAAGAATAAGGAGTGTCGTCCTGTGGGGAGGGACTGTGTGTGAAGGAGGACACCGATTGGAGAAGCTCATTGACATGATGCAAGTGAGGGACCAGCTGGAGCCAGAAGGAGATTTTGGTGGCACGGTAGTGGTCTCTGACACGGGGCTTTAGGCCAATATGGAGATACAGCTGCTCCTTAGGGGTGTATTTAGACCAGGCCACTTCTTCAAAACGGTTTGGTTTAGTGTGGATGAACTTAGTATCTTGAGGAACCGGCTGGTTTGGATCACTAGAAGGAGTGAAACATAATCAGTTATTAAATGACATCTGGATGGGTTGGTGGTTATGTACTTTTTTGGTTCTGTTGATATATATATATATAGAGAGAGAGAGAGAGAGAGAGAGAGAGAGGAAGTGAGAGAGAGACAGAGAAAAGTGAATACAAAAATACAGTTTCCACCCACACATTTACATTCGTTTACAAGGGTTGTATTTTAAAGATACAGGAATGTAGTGCAAAGACTGTGTGTTCTACCATAAAAACCAATATCTCATGCTTTTCAGTTTTGCAAATGTCAGAGACTCCTAACAGAGCTGCTGAAGAGTTTTTCTCAGTTGGCTACCCTCCTCTAGGGATATGACTTTCTCTCATGCTGTCCAATAGTTTCACCAGAGCTGGCACGAATCTTTCTTAATCAATATCAAAGTAACAAAAGGAAAAACTCTAGCAAGAAATACTTTCACAAAGCAAAACAAGTACCATATTCATGTAAACATAGCTCAAAGGTGATTCAGTTGCAGATCATTGATTTTTTCCCACTTAATATGTCTATTACAAAACCATTCAGTTACATAATGCACAGTTGAAACTCCTGCAGCTGTGTGTTGATAGTTGCCCCTTTAAAGACTGTAAAATAACGGATTCAAGGTGGATGTGTGTGTTGCAAAGTGAAGAAATCCTGAAAAATCACCTCTCTGACACATACGGACAGGCATTTATTTGACAATTTACGACTTATTTGTGTCAGCTGCGCAGAAAAGGCGTAAATGAAAGAGCGGCACATCTTCACAGACTTGCCAGTTACATTCTATATGCTCACTTGTCAATCAACACCTTATGAACGGCACAAAAAGGCAGCTAGCGTAAAAGACCTACCAGCACACAAACACACATGCTCCAGCTGAGGATTTATACACAGCGACTTACAAAATATACATCAGGGAGCATCATATCCTCTCCCCTAAATGGAGCCGTCGCAGAGTTCCATTACAATCTAAGGTGCTCTCAACCGGGTGAAATCTTTCTTCAGAGAAAGTTCCCCATTGATAATTGAGGTGCGCACTGAAATCTTTAAAACCCTCCGAGGTGATTTTGCTCTGCAGCTTGGTGGCAATCTCACTACAGGCTTTGTGCTAGAGACAGCTAACTTGATGCAATGTATTTGCTTTAATGAACCTGCTTTTTCAAATGCCAGAGTCAAAATATGTACAAGCACTGTCCTAATTTTGTATGTTGTGAGATAGCAAGGCTCTATGGTGATTTAGATCAAGGTCTAGACTGCAGATGTCTCTGTAAATCTGAAGAGCTCTCAATGGAGAGAGCCTCGATTGGATTAATTACTGGTAATTACTCACTTCAAGCACTGCAGAAAGAGGGTCCATCCTCGACAATTACTTTTATCTTGTATATCATGTCAGAGTGGAGAGATAAAAGGTGCTCTTATCAGTGTGGACTGTCAGGGTTCTTAAAGTTTTAATGTGGATCCTTTCTACAACTGTAATGTTCTTAGCTACCGGCAGATGATTTCACTTTCAATTTAATAAATTGGATCTCCAGAAGCTTTTTTAGCCACTGGCAGATCATTTTAATTTTGATTTAACGTATTGAATTAGCTCTCTGTAACATTGCACCAGTTTTGATCATGACTGAATCAGGATGCCAAAAGAGGGAAGAGAAGAGAAGAGAAGAGAAGAGGAGAGGAGAGAGAGGAGAGAAGTAGAGGGAAGGGAAGGTGAAATAGAGACAGAGATGCTCTTCCCCTTAAAATGTGACTAATGTAATCATATCAGAGTGGAATACTTTAAGAAATTTGATTTGTTAATCACAAACTTCTCAGAGCTAGATGACAAAAACAACAGATTCTATTAGGACAGAAAATCTAAGCTGCACAATATGTGACTGCATGTCACAAACTGAGGGACACATAATTAAAACATCACAAAAAAAAAAAAATTGAGATAGTGGTTGATTTTTAACACACATCCCCATGCACACACACACACACACACACACACACACACACACACACACACACACACACACACACACACACACACACACACACATATTCAGACCGTTTGGTTGATATATATTATATTGTATAAATGTTGTGTTATGGCCAATATTACTGTTTTTGCGTATTGTATAAATATATGATCAAAGTGTAGTTGCTGAAGTTGTTGTATGATGTTTTTGTAAAATTGGTTTTAAAAGGTGCACGCCTGTAAAGCCCTTGAATTGACTTGAATTGAACTCAATTTAATTGAATTGAGTTGAAATTGGGAAGAGAAGAGAAGAGAGAAAAAAAGAGCTGTAAAGAGAAGAGAAGATTAATCAAACAGTGGCCAATCTGTCATTCTTCTTTTAGGACATGGGCTTTGCTTTCCTCAAGGACTTTTACAAGGGGGTTCTTTTACTTTCTCAGCCAAGGTCCAAAGAAGAAAAGCAACATCAAGATTTTGACATGACAGAGAACCTGTGAGCACCCTCTGCCAAAACTACTGCTGCTTTCATGGTTGTATCTAAAGTACTGTCTTCTCGTCAGATGTCAGAGACCATTTGAAAGAAAAGACATTACATATCTAGACAGGCAAAGGATAATAATATTTCCTTTGCCTGTCAGCTCATTATTTTTGTTGCTCTAAAATTCAGGTGTTTTCCTCCTAATGCATCATTAAATCGCAGCTTCAATCAGTTTAAACTTCCATTTCAAATGAAACCTAGTATTTCTGAAAAACTTTAGTTTCTATCCAATTAAATTGTTACTTATCTTGATGGGGTAAAAAATGATAGAGAAATGGATTCAGGCTGATCTGTCTCCTGCACAAATTCCTACAAATTGGCACCAATGCATTTCCCCATGCATGCTATGTGGGAAATACATTTATAGTGCTTAATGCTAATAAAAACCTATTATCATCTCCTCGACGTTGTGCGGTTTTGCTAGTTCTCTCGTTGTGTGAACCCTGCCAGATAACTACACCCTATGTCCATGTTCATGCTAACTATCCATCAGTCCAACAAATTAAACATAAAGAAAACGTATAAGAGAGAGGCACTATGCTGTTTTTCTTGATGACACCACAGACTTGAGTCTTGGCTGTCTTATTTCGAGCCTGGAGGAGATTTGTTCCTGTAAAATCGAGAGTGAGCTGTCCACAGTTACAGCAACAACAGTCTGCGTTGCCAAGACCTTGTCTCTGCAGCGCTTCCAAGATGGAGGGTAATTTCTTCCTGACATCTGTGCATTTTCTTTCATGTTTTAAAATGTGATTAATTGGCCAGGCTTTCATTTGTTATCATGAGACATTTTCTACATGTGGGTGTGGATGAGATATTGAAAGCAGAAATTAGAAATGGTTTTCTGTGTCAAAGAAAGCAGGAATAAAGAGAACTGAGTCATGCTGAAGCTGTGCTTTGTTTGGTCTTGTTTTCTTGATTGTCTTTATACGGTATAGTCAGGCAAAAGGGGAAAACTCTTCATCCGACGTCTCACATCAGTGAACATTTTAATAGCTCACCCGGTCTTGGCAAAGTTGGTCCAGTAAGTCATGACAACGGCACTCAGCATCACATCGTTCTTGGAGAAGTTACAGTTGAACAGATCGGTGGGTCCCACCATGGGCACGCCGAACACGTAGGGCACCTATGAAGTCATACACACACTTTTTAGGATAGCGTACAGTAGGAGCCAACAGATTTACATTAATTCTCTTGACTGTAACTGAAAACCATAAGTGATTCATGACTGAATAAATCCATATTCAGTTTTCTAAGTCATCCCCAATCATCTGGAGTAAAATCCACCCCCACAAACCAGCAACAAATGCATGAACATACACACATTCAGGGCGCTGAACATAACATAAGCAAGTGTACACGTATACAAAGAAATATGGAGATCAAAGGTTTTCCAATTTGTACAGAGGAAAAGATTACTGTTATAAACTATAATCATCACAGCAGTAAATATACAGCAGCTTTTAAATCAGACCTGCTGCAAAATACATTCCATGAACACTTCAAGTATTTTTTGCTGTAGAGGATAGCTTGATTCCACTTATTAAGCACTTTGAACAAATCAATATGAAGCAGCACTTCACGGGTAATCTAAACCGAGAGCTCCTGATTCATCACATTAATATTTCTAAAATCTTTGGGACATTAGTCATCTTCATTTTTTCCTCGGTCTGAAGTACCCAAACCAAAATGTCCTATGTCCTTGGTATTTAATGTCATGTTTTGTTCTATCACTTTCACTACACTGCTACTACAACTGTCACTAACTTTATCTCTGTAAAGCATCAAAACACTTTCGCATCAATTTACCTCATCACCATGGGCAGAGTCAGCCCAGGGCGGCGTTGCGTCACTCTGGCAGTGGTGGTAAAAGGAGTAGAAGTAGGTGGGGGATCCATACTGAGCATGAAGGTCAGCTGTGGCGATCGCTGGCGCCACCCACTGGTGGTCCGTGAAGAGCGCTACCAGAGTCTTCCGCCGGGTTTCTGCATTGTCACGGTCTGCCCAGTCCGTGTACATGAACCTTTAGTGTACAGATAACAAGTTAGCTATCAACGAATCTATTAACAATTATTTTATTGTTATTAAAGTAAATAAGGGAATAAGTATATTTTGAAAACTATTCTTTTAAATATGCATTTGAAGGAATAGTTTGACAAATAGAGTTATTGGGTCTCTTACAAAGAGTTAGATGAAATAATTGACACCAAGTCACATTGACAGCAAGATTCAAAGATGTCACTTCTACCGGACAAGAAATAGTCCAACAACATAACCCCATGTTATACCACAAATTGTCAATTTTACACTGTGGTTCGTTGACCAACCAAAGTAACGAGATATTACATTTTAATCAGTAAACTGTAGATATACTGGTCGGCAGATTTAGTTACCATTGGACAGGTCAGCTGCTCTCTTGACTAGAGCTTCATATTAACCAAACGGAAATGACAGTGGTATCATGGTTTTCATCTATCTCTGAACAAAATGTCAAACATTTTCCTTTCTTTCTTTAAACTATTCCTTAAATACATTCAGACATTTACAGACTCACTCACCTTATGCTCTCTCTCAGCGTATCTCGGCCTTCTGGGTATCCATACAAACTATCCACAAAGTCTGACACTGCAAAGTCAAAGTCCTCAGCCGTGACACCGTCCTCTGAGTCCACAATGCCCTCCACGAACTTCACGCCTTCTCCCTGATTAACCCCCAGCATCACGTCGTAGTTCAGAAACTCTCCCTGCTCCATCAGAATCTGGGGGTCATCCGGTATAACGTCACCATCAATCACCGGGGCAAAAGCCGTGTGATATTTGGCCGGCGTTATGCTCTGCTCCACAAGTTCGCGGTAACTCCGGCCCTGGAGGCAGGCGACCAGTTGGGTGCTGTCGTCGATGCCGCAGCCCACCCTCTCGCCGAGCTGCCGGGCGTACTTGCTTGGCTGGTAGTTGACAGCCCAACTGGCCAAAGCGCTGCCACTCTGGATGATAGCTCTGTGGAACAGGTCTGAGATACACATGAACACACACACGTAAATACAAATATTGGTGTACGAGGCAAATACACTGAGGCATACGCATGTATACATTCATGGATGCATATGCACCCACACATGCATGCATGAATGCATCCATATGATTGCACTTTTTGCATTTGCATTCATAAACAGATGCAGAATAATTCCCACAGCAGAAATGCATTATTCAAAAGGATGACGGTTCATGGTTAGAGCATCTGGTTCAAGTAGGTAAGGGTTAACAGTTTAAAATAATACAGCTCTTAGCTATATGAGTCACAGGCAGGCTGTATTATTCTGAGAATTCAAAGGCTTATTCAGGCATTTCTACCAGTAAATGAAAGCTGTATCGGTCCACTGGAGACCATGAAAGGTTTCATGACCAGGAGGGTCACAGCTTTCACAGCACCCACCTGTGTGCTAATCATCATAGGTGCCCAAGTGTCTGTCGGTTAAACTGAATGAATCACACAAGGTGAGCAGGATTTCTGTCCATGGTTCTTCCTTACCCTCGGAGTAGTGAGACAAGGTGAGCAGGCTGACGCACGAGGCTCCAGCCCCGGATCCGAACACAGTGACCCTGCCTGGGTCTCCTCCGAAGGCTGCGATGTTCTCCTTCACCCAGCGCAGAGCCTGGATCTGATCCAGCAAGCCGTAGTTCCCTTTTGCTGCCTGGTCACCTGTACTAAGAAATCCTACAGGCAGACAAAGGGGGAGATGTTGTTATAAAATACAGTAGAACACAAAGTTCTTAAGTTAAAAGACCTATGAAATAAAAAAAAATGCACTGAGAATAAAGCAAACTATGCATAAATAATAATTAGATCAAAAGAGGATAGTCCTGCTGACTTTTTGGAAAGTCATCTTACAATGTACAAACACACAGGGATGTAATTCCCAAATTATGGCATCCCCACTGTTAAGATCAATTAATGCATGATAAAAGATCCTTTCATTTTTATCATCATAGAAGCGATGTTAATGAAAAACTAAGGGCCTCCCCTACACTCCCTTGTAAACTGACCTAAATCAACAAGGAACAACCGTCTTCATGTAATTGAAAATCAACTTACACACAACTCAACATAAACCTACGCACACATGCAGTTACAACGCAGCTATCCCTTATTCCCTTTACTGCTGACGGTGTTAAGTAAACAAGAAAGGATCCTAATGGCTCACTCCACTACAGTATATCTCATTGCTGCAGGAGCTAAATTCTCTGAACCTCAAGCTGGCCGTGAACACATACTGTAAGAGTATAATGAGTAAGAAAGGCGACGTTGTTAAAAGTATACATTTCATCACTTATGTGAAATATGTCAGAATTGTTTTTATGCTAAACGGACATTAAAAGTAAATTATAAGAAATGTCAATGAAAGAATTGTGTCAGAATGCCTTCATATATACTGGATGTACTTTCATATGTTTCATTTTAATCCTTTCATTGGAAGCATGCCCCAATTCCAGAAGAGTACAGTAAGTTTCACTTTGCATATATGGGCTCACCTCATTAATCCAACTTATGATGGCAATGATGAGGAAGAAGGAGAGGAAGACACTGCTAGTCGTGATGATGGATGATGATGGTGGTGATGATGATGATGATGATGGTGATGGTCGTATTGGAGGTGGTGCAAACACAGAGGATGGAGATGAAGACAAAAAGAAGCATGTTGGATTGGCTCTATTTAGCTCGATATGTTGATTACATCTAGAAAACAGTTTTATCCCCAAGGTCAGAATGAAATAGTACTTTCAACCACAAAGCAGATGCGGATTTATGACATAAAATCTATATCTAATAAAAGGCTTGAAAGCTTCTTAAATACAGAAAAGAAAGAATGGATCTCATGTGTTTTAATATTCTTTTAATCTTTTAACATGTAAACTCCACTCCACAGAATTGTCCTTCCCTCTGGGATAGAAATATCTCTCATACAGTATTAATATTATTTGTGTGTTCACATGATCTATAAAATGTGCGGAAACTGCATAAAAGGGTAGAAAACTAAATAAGTGAACTAAATAATTAACTGAAAGCACAGCCAAATGCTGTAAGAATATTTCCTTTACCGTTGCTCTTTTAAAGGAAGTACATATTGATTGATAAATCTACATACACTTATTCAAATACATGTATCATCTCACTGTCTGTAACGTAAATCAACGATACAAGTAGATTAAAGGCCTAATGGTATGTGGATTAAATCATTTTTAATAGGCTAATTTCAAACATATTGCATGCACACATTTTAGAAACTTCCTGGCGCATTTTAATTATCAAATGAATTATTAAATAGGGGCAATGAGATCCTAATTAGAGTGAGGACATGATTTAACCCAGCCAATGGTGTGATCTGCAGCGTGTGTATCTGACTTAATCAATATGAAGTTATGCTGAGCTCGCACAAACTACTCTTTACCAAAGTATCTGATGCCTTCAATGTCTGTTTTTAACCCCCCTGTGGCCTTGCCCGGGCTTTGTAATATTAATAATTACAGCTGCAAAAAGCCTTAATAGCAGGATTCTAAGATATTCAATTTATTCAGCCTGTCTGCTTTGCATAGCTGTCTAAAATTAGAAAAACCACAGGGAATCAGATTTTCGCTGCTCAGAGAGCAATGAGTCAGAGAGTCATGGAGGTATAAGGGATCAGATTTGAGTCAATGCTAGTCGTGGGAAAAATGGCTTCAGGGGGTTTATTTCCACTAGGGACACCCATACTGAACATACTTTTACAAAAAAAAAAGGCACTCTGGGTGAAAACAACTTACTAATGTTTTTCTCATTTCATAGATGGCTGAAGGATTAAACAATCCAGATTGTGACTATAATTTAAAATCAAAGAAATATGTAAAATGCAAGTGAGGAACTAGTGCAGATAAATAAATAAAAATTGTTGAAAGAAACGGCATTTGCATTGCATCAGTAATTATCATTAGCTCTTTACTAATAAATAAGTCACCCAATAAAAACCTGACAACCGATAGCAAAGTAAAAAATAAAAACTGAATTGCAACTCTGATTATGGTTTAATATAAAAACATAATACGTGAACATTAATCAATCAAAAGTTGAGTGTACATTGCATTTACCCTTATTATCCATTCATCGCCTAAAACAGAAAATGAATGACTACAGAGTGGGTGCATGATACCGCAGCGATATTATCAGAATACCCAGAGCACCTTGGCAGTAATTGTACTGCTGATGTTCCTGCTCAAAGGTGGAGTGTGGTGTCGAAGCACAAATACAGCCATTTTAAAATGTGGATTGTTTAACTAAAGATTGCTTCCTGGTTGCATGTGCCCAAAAGGCATGTAACTGTCAAGATATAGTTATCTCTATTGCAGAATAGCTCAATAGAGTGAAAAAGGATTTGAATATAGGAACAAGAGGTATCCTTAAACAGTGATGCAAATAGCCTTGGGGGTTTATTTTGAAATGCAGCTACACCAATATTAAACGCATATTCAGTTATTTATTAAGTACCGGGTGTTCAGCAAATCGCATAAATATAGAAGATATATTATATATAGAAGAGATATCATTTTACCCAGTACTCCTAGGCGATAGTTGAGGGTTATGACAATGACGTTGCCGTAGCTCGCCAGCACGCTGCCATCCATCATGTTGCCAGTTCCTTCTGTGTACGAACCCCCGTGGACGTAGACCATCACCGGCCGCTGACCCCCTCCTCATGGATGTCTGGGGGAGAGAGAGAGAGAGAGAGAGAGAGAGAGAGAGAGAGAGAGAGAGAGAGAGAGAGAGACAGATGATTATAGATAGATAGATAGATAGATAGATAGATAGATAGATAGATAGATAGATAGATAGATAGATAGATAGATAGATAGATAGATAGATAGATAGATAGATAGATAGATAGATATTGTCTTAAAATCAATGTTCAAGGTGACATCACTGAAGCACTTGATGCCAGTGCTATTCAGAATCACTTTTTGTGCGTGAGTGTAGGCACAGATCCTCCCACCTTCCTTCTGCCTCCATTCTGTCTGTTGTTTGAATAAATGTCCATGTCGACTGCATATATGTGTGTGTGTGTGTGTGTGTGTGTGTGTGTGTGTGTGTGTGTGTGTGTGTGTGTGTGTGTGTGTGTGTGTGTGTGTGTGTGTGTGTGTGTGTGTTACACTGACTGTCCTTCTCTCCATTTGTATGTATCTCTGCCTCTAATCACTCGGTGGGTTCATACATACAAAAACAGGACGGGTCTGTGGCTCTCTTGCTTCCCTATGCTTCGTATCTCCCTTCCTTCATTTTTCAGTGGGTGGATCTAAATTGGGGCTGTGAGTGTTCATGCTTGCCATTGTGTGTGTGTGTGTGCGTGTGTGTGTGTGTGCAGGGTCACATGCATGTGTATGAACCAATATGTATGCATGAGTGAGTCTGTGTCCTTCCCACTTTCCCTCCACAAGTAAAGGCGTAAACCCCTTGGCGACTGACGCAGGTGTCTGCATATTGAGTGTTGGTTCAACCACAGGCGTGCACAAGAGGGGTGGAGGGGAATGGGCTCCAATTTAAAAAAATTAATAACAATTTATTTATTCAACAAGGATTTGTCTCTGACCCTGCAGGACACTTCCATATTTAATCATATGTCACATTCAAAACTATCTTGCAGCCATTCTAAGGTTATGCAGTGCTACTTTGTTGCCACTCTGTTTTGACCCTGATTCTGAATGAACTAAAACAAGTAATTCTAATTCTGACCCTGCAGAGAGTCTGTGCACACCTTTGGGTTCACTCACCTTCCTCAGTGGGCACGTAGATGTTGAGGTAGAGACAATCTTCACTCTGGTGAGTAAGGTACGTCGCGGCTATATCCAGGTTAGCCGTGAGCCAGGACGGCATCATATCTCCCAGCATGCTCCTCTCATCCAGTGACTGCGGGCACACTGGAGCAAACTGCGTCACATTTCTTATTCCAGGCCAGGGCAAAGGAGGCTCTGGGGCCTGGAAGCGCCGGTCTCCTGTTGGAGGTCTTGCGTATGGTACTCCCAGGTACTGGATGACGGGCCCCAGGAGGTCCGAGGGCAACGGGGTCAGTATGCCACGGATACGGCCCTGCACCGTGGAGATGACAGGCACGGTCTGCTGCGCCGATGAGGAGGGCGGATAGAGGGAAAGGGTGAGGCAGAGGGAGAGGAGGAGGGATAGAATCCCAAATGGGGAGTAGAAGGACAGGAGAGTGGACGTTGGAGAGGGAGTTCTCCTGGTCCTCAACTCGGACATGATGGTGGGTTTAGGGGCAGTTGGGAGATAAAGGAGGGGAGGGGAGGAGGAAGGGGCCTTGGGGAGGCCGAGGTAAACAGCTGTGTTGACCCTTTAGAGATATCCAACACTCACACACAGCTGCTGCTCAGCTTGGCCCGTAGCACACACAAAACACAGTCCAGACTCCTGCACACAACCTTTTCCTTTTTGTGTGTGTGTGTCCGTCTGTGTTTGTGAGTCAGTGAATCTGTGCCTCTGAGTGTGTGGTGACTCAGTCAGCGAGTCCCTTGAATACGTGTCTTGTGTGTGTGTTTGTGTTTATATGTGTGGAAGTATTTAAGCGAGTGTGTATGTCCTGGACTGGCAATTTAAGCATGTGTGTGTGTGTGTATGTGTGGGCGTGTGTGTGTGTGTGTGTGTGTATGTGTGTGTGTATATGTGAGTCTCTCGTTATGTAAACAGTAGCATCACTGTTCCTCTGTCACTCTCTTCTTCCGGTCACCCCCATAACAAGCCCAAACTGCCTCCTGGAAAAGAGACGTAGAGGCAGAGAAATGGAAAGAGAAGGAGAGAAGGATTTAATTAGTCTTCATTAGAATAATCACAGTGTCGAATAGATAAAATGCCACACACGCACGCACACACACACACACACACACACACACACACACACACACATACGCAGCAAACTTACACACCACATCAGAAAAATAGTCTGTGCTACCTCGCTGCTGTCCGTGATAAAAATAGATACAAGAGCGATAGATAGGGCAAACGAGATGTTGTCCGCTCAGCTTAACTCGGTGTCAGACTGTCAGGGCTGCTGTGTCACACAGGAATGGCATATGAGTGACTATGTGTGTGTGTGTGTGTGTGTGTGTGTGTGTGTGTGTGTGTGTGTGTGTGTGTGTGTGTGTGTGTGTGTGTGTGTGTGTGTGTGTGTAGCTTTTAGCCGCAGACATATGTCACATCCTCACAACACACTATTTCACAGATCACAGGACCTAGTTGGTGGGGGGTGTTGGGTGGGGGGGGTGGGGGGGGGGGGATGGAGAGTCACTTCACATGCTTAATTAAACCCTGAATACACCATGGGGCTCCTGACCTGCATGTAGCATAAGGTAGGAAGCCTGTGACACACACACGGATACACACACTTTGTTCTCTTTTCTCTTCTCTCTCTCTCTCTCTCTCACAGATGTATTGTATGCACACACCACTACTTTATGTCTCTTTGATAATACACACACACACAAACGCACACATATGGTTGTTGTTTTTTTCTCTATCCAAAGATGCGCACACACACACTTTCTTGATCTCTCTATATATGCTCACACACATTCTCTTTAACACACACACACACACACACACACACACACACACACACACACACACACACACACACACACACACACACACACACAGCTGCTCCCCGGCCGACACTGCTATCTCTCTCAGAGGGCCTTAGGGCAGAATATTAACATATACACACACGAGAGCAGCAACATACATTTCCGTGTAATCACACACACACACACACACACACACACACACACACACACACACACACACACACACACACACACACACTTAAACACACACACCCACCCACATACGCGCACCCATACTAAGCAGAACATATATTAGAGTGTCAACATGATCAGTACTATCGCTCCTCCCATGTTAGATTGTATTGGTGTCGGCTGTCCGAGGTGCTAGTTAACATTCCGGTGGTGATCACACACACGCTGATGAATAACGCTCCATTTATCAAGGCAAGCCCGCTTGCCACCCTCCCCTTATATGTTTATACAGAGAGAGAAAAAACAGATAAATCCGCGATGAATTCTCATTCCAATTATTAATACGGTATAAGAGAAGAACATGAAGGAAGTGTAGTAACAAAACGCTTGCTTGTGAGGTATAATATCCCGACTGAATCTCTATCTGCACTGGAGCTGACTACGGCAAAACACACTCACACACACACACACACACACACACACACACACACACACACACTCAAATGCAAAAGCCTCAACCTGCATCCTCGCCGCAGTAAAATAAGATTTAAAAAAAAAAATCTAATCAGAATATATATGATGTAACGTACCAAGCCAGGATAAGAGGTGTGAAATCTCAGGGACCATGTCCACCGCAATATTCGCCTTGTGTTTTCGCTGCTGCAGTTTATCCGACGTGCCTGGGATGGGATATTGGGAGATATTCCTCTGCTGCTGTTGCTGCTGCTGCTGCTGCTGCTGGTGGTGGTGGTGGTGGTGGTGGCGATGGCACGTCTCCTGGGTGGGAATAACCCCAATAAAAGAAACAAGAAGAAAAAACTCAAGCCTTCAGTCCGAGAAAAGATGGATGTGGGGGAAAAAAGGAATACGTTTTTGGATGTAGTAGAAATTTAAGCGTCTCTTAAAGGATTGCAAGGCCCAGGACGTTCAAATGATCAATCTCCCTCTCTTCCTTTCTTTCTCCTCCCTCCCCCATCTCTCTCTCTCTTTCTCTCTCTTTCGCTCTCTCTCTCTCTCTCTCTCTCTCTCTCTCGCTGCCTCTCTCTCTCTCCCTCTCCCTGTGTCTCTTCCTCTCCCTAGATGCGATTGGACAGTGTGGCGGGCAGCAGCTACTGATCCAATGATACGCACCTATAGCTCCATGAGGAAGCGCAGACTGGGGAGAATGGAGAGTAGAGGACCGACCTGTGCAGGGAAACACACACACACACACACACACACACACACACACACACACACACACACACACACACACACACACACACTCACCCAAGTGCACACCATCGCACAAATCCCATATGGTGCATAAACACACATTGCAACACACATTTTTACACACACCTGTAGAAGGTCCCATTACATGTAAAATAAAAACTAAAAGAAGCACAGACAAATGAAAGATCTTGAGACAAAAAAGAAAACTCAATGCATGCTCACACAAACCTGTAGCAAAGACATGCCCACACACGCACATTTTCACACAAATGGTGCTGGAGTACACAGTGACCTCTTCAGGACCAGGACAGGTGATTCTGTTCTCTATTCAGCTCTGCCTGCATGCAGCTTTCTCCCTTAGGCCCTGAGTGTATGTGTCGATGTGTGTGTGTGTGTGTGTGTGTGTGTGTGTGTGTGCGTCTTTGTGTGTGTGTGTGTCTGTGTGTGTGTGAGTATGGTAATGCAGTGGGTCTGCAGTCGCTACTAACTGTGTTTGGGAACACTCCTCACGTCAGCACAGCCTGCCGCAGCAGCATTCAGAACTTTCTATTCCTCTCCTCAACAATCTTCCATCCACACATTCATCTCTTTGTCTGCCCGTCTGCCTCCCTGTCTGCCCCTGCACTTGCTTGCTTATTCCTCAGTGATGCCCCCCCCCCCCCCCCCCCCTTTCCCCTCTTTTAAAGCAGGTTGTCTAAGCATCTTTTTAATAAGGCAAAATAAAAAAAAACCTAGAGGTCAATTTGCAGAAAAGGCTTTATTTGTCCAGTGGACGGTTTGAGATGTGATTTAAGAGGATGACATTGACCTATAGTCTAAGCTTTACAAAGCCATAGGGCATTATACTCATTCTTTTTCAGCGCCCCAAAAAAGCACTGCATGAGTATCTGAGGCTGGGCTCAGGATCATATGGGATTAAAAGGTTAGGGATGTAGCCAGAGGTTAGCCCCGAACAACCCAAAGAAGTTATCAGTAAAATCCGAGGAATAACTCTAAAACTGCCAAGCTTTGAATGTAAGGGCATACATTTAAACAGAGACCTGGATCTGTTAGGGGCGGCAAGTCCTCATACTTGGACGTAGGGACTTTAAGGGGCAAAGCGTCACCTATGTTTGTCATCACTCTCCTGTTCTAGCCAAGCCTGACAGAATCATGAGGCGACATCCCTAGTCAATAATGCACAGTTTTTAAAATAAATGTAATACATTTGCAGAAAGAAGATACATGTATACATACGTAATAAGGTCTGTTTTGATTTGATGATAGCCTTCATATCAAGATAATCAATCCATACCTGATTAACCTAATTATCAAAAAGCCTAATAAGGCTTCATTCCATTCACAAAGTCCATGTAGGCAGGAGGTTGAGATGGATGGATGGGTCAACAGCTGTTTGAAATGTTTTTTTTAAGCATGAACACAATTGTTCCATAACCCTAACCATGTGTTTATTATTGTAACCATGACAACAAAGGTCCCCAAATCTTGAAAAAGTTATTTTAACCCAAACCATGATGTTTCCCTAACCTTGACACAGTTGTTTTTGTGGCTAAACCTATTCAAACTTTACCCTATAGAGTTGTCAAATCTGAAAACAGATACATTTTTCAACAGTGATTTGGTTTTGGAGGAGACGGATAAATGACGTCCATAGTGCTGCTCCTATTGGAACAATCTGTACAGACTGTAGCTCCTGCCATCCATGTCACAATAATTCAAAATTATATTAGAGCTGTTCCTTTTGTCAACTGAGCCTGCTTAATATTTTCATACATGTCATAGAGTATGATAGAAGACCGATGGCTTAATTGTCCATACAGTGCACCTGTATGGAAGCATCTTAATAAGTCAAAGTTCTCTGATCATTAATTATTTTTTGTTTTCTTTAAGATAAAATAAGAAAAGAAACACTTTATTTTCCCCAAAGGCAATTTTGTCTTGAAGGAAAACCTGAGAGGAAGGGCACAGCCTGAGGGGAGATGCTGGTACTCAGGGTGGAGGACATGGGTGGGGTCTGAAATGATCTCCTGAGCCTGCCTGATTATAGTTTAATCAAAGACAGCACCCAGAGTGGGATGCTAATTCACATTCCATGTCTTTTGTTGTAAATGTGTATGCCCAGGTATCTGTGAGAGTCAACTTGGGATATAATATTATTTATTAATCATAAATCTTCTCTTTAATTGCACCAGTTACACAAATGAATGGAGCTCTGTGTCATTGAGTAGATAGGTGGCACATGGGATAGAGAACTTGAAAGGGCATTCTTTTACAAGCCTGGATTGTACTTTTCAGCTAATTGCCCCTTCACCAAGATTACAAATTGTGCAGTGTTGAACAATTAGTTGCTGATTTTAAGTGCTTTATTAAAGTCTTATGTCAATCATGCATTATGCATGTTAAAAACCTCTGAATGCATATTATGAGTCCTAGCAGGAGAGAGTAGCAGTGAAAGACTGGAATGCACTATGAGATCAACCCACTGGCATCTTTGTGGCAGGTGAAAGTTGTGTCCTAGTGTGCAAATAATGGTAATATTCATGCAAGGCACTCAAAAAGCCTGTAATTAAAGTTGTATATGTAATTAAAATTTTTACATTTATACCCCCAGAAAATATTGTTATAATAATGTTCACTGAGACTGCATATGCACGAAGGTCTAGGATTTTATGCAACAACCCTGAGTGAAACCATAAACAAACAAGCAAAAAGTCACTGTAAAATGATAAAGGGCCTATGCGGATTATCCACACTCCTGTGAATAGTATCTCCTTAATTTCATTTTTTGAGTATACCTCTACTGTTTGACTCATTATGTTATTACAACCAGAAGCTGGAGCTGAGCTGCAGCAGGAAGTAATTTGGATGGAGATAAGTGGAGCTCAGCTCATCTCTGACAAGCTTCAATTCAATTTAATCTCTGGTTTTAAATCACTGCCAGTATCTGTCAGTCTTATATTACTCAGATAAAGCATGATTACTGCATTTAAAATTGAATCCTGAGGTACAAATACAACCACTCATTGAAAGAAGGACATTTATATTCAAAAGGCAAGACAAATTTTTCCATAATTTTTCCATAGGTCCACAATGTCATCAGGACCAGTTTGGCTTTTTTTTTGTATGAATGTAATGCTTTGATGCTACCTGAAGAAAATTGTCAATCTTGAAATTTCTTGCAACCAGAGCAGCTGACAGACTAATCCCTTTTATGCTCTTATTGTCTATTTGTGCCTGGATCTGTGCTCAAATTTAGCAGATTTGATTCTGATTGACTGCCCCTATCTACTTCAATTTGTGCCCTAATTTCACAGCAAAGGGACAAATGAGTGACCCTAGGGCTCCTCTGCTCAGCTCAAGTGCTCCTAAAAGCCCCTCTGGTCAGTCCAGATGCCCTATACCCCTGGTCATACCCCCTAGGGCCTCTTTGGTCATCGAAAGTGCCCTCAAGTAACCTCTGGTCGGTCTAAATGCCACCTTGCTTAGCTCAAGTGCTGCTCTTGTTTGACATCAGTGCAAAAAACGTTGGAGAGGTGGCCCTTGTTTAATTTCACTATTGCCTGATAGAAATCAGTGTCCGGAGACTGAGCTCGTCCGTGCACACAATTTTAAATGATATTGCTTACATGTTTCCTGTCCTAGGATTCTTATTTCTCTGTTTTCTTCTTCCAAACATCATCAGGCTAAAGTAAGTGTCCTGACCTCTAAACCATTTAATTACATCTGTGAAACCACACACACAAAAAAAACACACACACACACACACACACACACACACAAACCTTAAGTTAGTCACAAGCCTTAACAGGTTTGGGGATTTTTTTAACATTGCACAATGCATCTCTTTGTCCGTTCATTCATCTTATTAAATTAATGTCAGTACTTCTCTCCATCGCTTAGTCCAGATTAGTCTGCCATTCATTCATCTCCCATCCCTCCAGCTTTTCCATCTCTCCTCTAACACATTTGCTCTATTCGTCTATTAAATTATCTCTTCGTCGCTCAGCAGCCCAACTCTCTTTCAGTTCACCCATTACTCCCACAGCTCCTGCTCTCTCTTAAAATATTCATTGATGTCTTAAACACTTTTTCTGTCTCTTCGACACACACTACCAATCCTGAACTCGTTCCCTACTCTGGGTAACCTTCAGACATTAGATAACATCGCACATTTTTTGAACTCACGAGCAAGGACAATTAATTTACATTAATTTGCATGCATATTCACATAATTCCTCATTTCATTCAAACTTATTATTCTAAAAATGCTCTTTAATTTGATGCTTAACTGTATTATAATAATATGTAATATACTGTTTGTATTATAACAGCTGTATTTAGACTCAATATATGCTGAGATTTTTTGGAAAGATATGTTGAAATGGATACTGGCATCATGACAGGTGTTTCATCATTCTTTTTCCAAATCTGTAAAGAAAAATCATAAAAACAAGTGGATGTTTGTAGTGCTGTAATCGCATTAGAACCAAATCCAAACTGTGCAACAGGGAAAAACTGAGAAATTATGAAAAATAAATAAATAAATAAGTTTTCTCCTGCCATTTGATTACTTAAATCTGTTGCATATATTTTGAAAATGCTGCTGTTAAACTACCCTTTTAAAACCTGTTTTGAATGGACACTTCAAAGCTCAGAGCTACTGAGAAAACCTTTTCTTATTGCAGTGCACAAAAATTCAAACACTCACACACACACACACGTATAGATGAACACAATTTACAGATAAAACCATCTTCATTAGAGCCATCTTCTCTTATTCAGACAACGTGATTAAAATAAAAACAAGTGCTCTATCAATGGACTCTGCATTCCCGGCGTACATTATTAACATGAGATCTCAATTTAATTCATGAGTGTTCCAATTAAATTTTCAGTCAACCTGCATAATGCTGTCTGAAAGCCTCTCTCATCCTGCCCTTCTCCATGACCATGGTTCACTGGTGGAGCCGTGCTTCAAGAAGTATTTTTATCCCACCCATCATATTATTTGCCGGGCAGTCAAATCATGTAAGATTTATTTATAAAGCACTTGTCACAGAGTGCTTTGTCACAAAGAACTTTAACAAAGGAAACACAAACAGATATTAAAACAAGGGCCAATAAAAGACAAACGCAAGAACACACAAACCAGTTTGTATGTGCAAATGCGTCTGTCACAACTTATCCTCATACAACGGCTCGTCTGATATGGCGAACATATTAAAGCAAACAGAGTCTTCTGGAGACATAACGCGGTATGTAAGAAATCAGCCAGAGAGAGATGGACAGAGATAACGCTGCTCTTCATCTAGGAAGCTTGTAGTACTTAATGGGCGTGTAGTCTGACACGTTGTCTAAAATGATTAAATGGGTGGACTGACATGGAGATCTGCATACTCTGAGAGAAAATTACAGCACAGTATCTGAATTATAAAACATCCTCAAGCTATGGCAATAGACAGGAGAGAGAACAGAGAAGATGTTTTGAATCTAATTGGCCAGTTCAGACTAGTTGAAGCCCTATGCATTCGCTCTCTCTCTCAAGTACTTAACAGATACCCACATAGGTGCATGTATCCAGTTAAGTTACATGTGCAGGATATCAACAAATGGCTACAAAATGATCTAATATTTAACAAAAAGAGTGCATCCCACTGGGTATTTAAACTCTGTGTATGTGATGTGATGGATTATGACATTTCCAGCACTTGTGTTAATCTTTGGAAGTTACAATAACATTAAATAACCTGTAATTGATATTGAATAGAATGTAATGAAAGTTAAAACAAAGGGATCACAAATCAATTGAGTTATTGGCATTCATTTAGATTGCCTTAGGATTCTGCTTCATCAGCTGTAGTTGGATTGTCACTCGATACAACAGGCATATACTGAGGGGTGTCTTTGGGTATAATACAAAGTATTCAACCGTCAGCCTCATTTTACTTCATGTAAAACATATTTCTAATCTGCTGAATACATCACCCACACATTAGTCACTATCCAAACAATTGTTTCCAGCAACTAAAACCTTGGTTTTTGGCTTCCATTGTAGGTAGTTATATGCCAAAACTTGATTTTCTCTGTATTTTGTTTTAGTTTATTTCCAAAATGTCCCCTACACACTCCCACGCTGTGTTGCGTGTGTAGGCAGGGGTCGGCTGTGAAGTCAGTGATTTTCTGCGCGATACGGGCCTGCTCAGTGCAGTTGCTGCACTCTTGCAGGTTGCAGGAGAGTATGAAGTAGTGGTGCATGTAGCACCGGCTACAAACAGGCAACCTCCTTATTGGTATTTCTCACAATGTTAGAGGGGAGGGGAGGATGACAATTAGGCAGTAAATGGCAGATGTCAGATGGGAACAGGGGGGAAAGGGAGCAAGTAATGGAAGGTTGAATGAGATGGAGATGAGGAAGAAAAGGAAAGGAGAAGAAAAAGCATAAGAAAGAAGAAGATCAGGAGACCAGGAGGATAAAAAAGCAGGGTAGGCAAAGGAAAATTGGTGGTGAAAGTGAGAGACCAAGGAAACAAATGATTGAGAAATGAGAAAAAGAGGGTGAGAAGATTGAGCTAATAGAGAGGGCTGAGGGTGTTAAAAAGCAATTAGAAGAGGTGAGAGCGATGCAATGATAGAAAACAATATGCTGTAATACACAGGTGAAGATGAGTATCGATTGACTGTGAACATACATCCAGAAGCTGGGAGGAAATAGACATGCCAGATACTTGATTGGGGCGAAAATAAAAGCCCCATAATTGGTCATTCTGTGGACTGTTTGGGCAGAGGTTACAACCAATAAAAAACTATGGAGAAACTGATTGTTCACAGGACCTTAAGAGACAAGAATATCTTGTTTAAATGTTATCATTTAAACATGAGATAAGCAGAGACTAATCCTAATAATCAGATCAACTTTCCATTTGGTTTAACTTAATTAATTGAATGACTGAACAAATCAGAGATATGAGAATTGATTCAGACGTCTGGGTCCAGGCTGTCACCGCGAGGAGTTACAGAATTATGACTCATGATCATTGTATTGATTGACTGATTACTTGTCAGACTGACTTACTGGACTGGTTGATTGGTGTCTTGTATATTGGTCTGAGATTAGAAGGCAGGTATGGGGAAAAACAAATAAATGGCTTTTTTTTTTTTTTTTTTTATAAGACTTTTATCTGAAACACAGATTGGCTGTGGTGCATAGTGCAAATACATTCTTGGTCTAACACCTGAAGCCTATAGCATCTATTCCTGTTATATTTGTAACTCATAACCCAATGTTGGTATTTTTGCCTTTGTCCCAGCTTGTTTGCAGGAAGTACTGCCCATGCAAATCCACAGTGCCTGAAATTGATGTCTATGTATCGCAGCCCTAAAGGGGCTTCCTGCTGTCATCTCACATCAAATGTAAAAAAAAAAGCTCTCAGCGCTCAGGGACGAGAGCTTCTATATTTCAAAATATGTATTTGGGTAGCCACAAATGTGTATGAGCTAAAGCTCTAGTTTATCCAACAAGTACACTGGATTGTAGCAACGAGCGCAATGTGAGAGGGTTGTGTTTGTGAGTGTGTTATGTGAACATGTGTCTAATCTTTATCTGTGTCAAGAGATTTATTGTGGAAGGTACCTCTGAGCTACAAATAGCCACCGCTGGGGCCCCTGAATTGATACGGCAGCTGCTCAATCAAGCAACCTGTGGGCACTGCTAGGCGACAAAGCCTCCAGTAGAGCCGGTGAAATCCTGTTGTTTAACTTGAAGATCCCTCTATTCTCTACCGATTGTCTCATCCCTCTGTCAGCTTTGTGTTGCGTCAGTGCATGAGTCTCTGTTTAAAGTTCCTGTGTAAAAATAAGTGCATCAACTCCAATTTGTCGAATCAGTATGAATTTATGCAGAAGCTCCCGCTGTGTTTACTTAAGCAGTGTTCCAACAGAATTAGCATTATAATTTAGATTCTTGTTGAGGAAAGCTGTTTCATTAGTCTGACGGCTTATTGTCAACCAGCAAGATGGGACCTTTGTCAAGGTCTTGTGAATGTGTGGGAGGTCACAAAAGTAATCATGCACACACTAAGGATCATATTAACACATAACTCTCATGCATAAGATCTGATTAATAACCGATTGATACCATATCAAGCTTTTTTTGCGCATGGTAATGTACAGCAAAATGAACAATAATTATATGATAATAATAAACATTATTTATATATGACTTTTCAAAGACAGAAGCATTCAATACCTGAAAAATACGAGTTTAAAAATAAAACAACTAGAAAATCACATAAAAACAAGACAAAAACCTGGTTTAAACAGTAGTGCTGAAATCCAGGGTTGTGTTCAGGACCTTTCTAGGGAGGGGAAGCTCAGTGATCGATGCTGCTGGCTGTTGACCTCGGTGTAATGTATTCATTTGTGTGTGTGAGTGAGTGTGTGTGTGTGTGCGTGACTGTGCGCAAACCCACCTTGGTGGTACAAGCACGCACAGAGCATAGATCGCACTGAAGTAAACAAGGCTGACGGGCCAATTTTGTCCAATGGTTGATCATCTCCAATGTGGCTTTTGAGCACTGCCTCTATCAAACCCTCTGATGTTTCTAAGGCAACCTCATTTCGAAGGCATGCTTTCCCTTCCAACTCTCTCTCACTTACACAAACACACACACACACACATTCAGGAGCACCACAGCACAGACACACAAACACAAATGAACACATGATTACACAGAGCCACAGATTTAAAATATGCAATATGTATGTGCATGTAATGTACTAAATGGTTCTTTGCATGTTGCATGACATGCAAAGAAAAAAAGCTCATACCTATATATACACAGAGAAGTACGTTCTTCACAGTCAGGACCATTGAAATAAAGTATTCTATGGTAAGGACAATTGCAGATAGAAAAAAATAAATTCCAATAATAAAAAAATACCATGTTGTACATTGAGATAGTGTCAGTTATTTAGTCATACAGTGTACTTACTCGAAAATAATAATCCATGGGATTAGACATTTTAGAAATATTCCACCATTTATGTTCTTCATACTATTATTTCCTGTCCAATTAGGAATAAGATTTTTGATATCAGTAGCTACATTAATCATCAAAAGCAGCTTCTAAGAAAATAATGAAATGTGATGGGCTGACGTGGCTCACATGGGTTTTACATGGTGTAAAATGTTTGCTGTTCTTGGATTTTCTGCACAAGTTATCCAATAAGTGCATCTTTTAGAGCAAAATGGACTTCCACCAACATGGAAATCTAATTGAGCTGCAACTCTGGCAAGTCCCTTATTTCCTACTTTTATACAGTCTATGCTTATTTCCCTCATAAATGAAGTCCCAGACCCAAGTGAACTATGACCTGTGAGGCGGCAGCACATTCCCTGAACAGGCTGATAAGCATAACTGGAAAGATGTCGTCCTCCTTCCACACATGGATTATTATAATGGAAATTAGATTAAAGGAGTTAATTAAATGGCTGTAATTTAAAGATGAATAAACCGTTAACAGCAGTTTTATTATACATTCTTCCAGACCTGGGAGGGGCTGCTGCTATTGGTGGGGATCCCATTATGATGATCTTTTTCCAACAATAACAAAGTAGTTTCAGTTGCAGATCTGAAAAAAACACTCTTATGAGTCTTAATGCAAACAATCTATTTTATCATGCACGTATAAGGACTTGTTGGTCTTACCAAGAAGATGAGACAATCGATATCAATTTGTTATCTCAGTGCAGAGGAAGGTCAGTAATGGGTTTAATCAAGACGAGCTGGAAATTGGTCCTATTTGTGGAAAAACAACACCAACTTAATTGTGTGCATGAAACTCCAGTTATACTGTAAAATTATACTCTGAGAAATGCAGGAAATCCGGAACAGAGGAAAAAGTAAACAAAACAGGTTATAAAAATGTAGATAGCTAGAACACAGCAGTGCAATATTATGGGACAAAGACGTGTTATATGCTTGTGGTAACCTAGCAACCCCTGAAATGGAACGGCAGAAAGCAGCATAGTTCAGATCAGAATTTGAGGAGGAAGAAACGCTGCTTTAGTGTTTAAAATATCTGTCCTCCTGTGACTACTTATCTTTTTTTTCATATGAAAATTTATTCAATAGTGCAGCTAAGGCAATAATGTATCATCCACATTCATACCAATAAAGCATCCTGTAATTAAACTGAACTGAGAAAGATAGAGAGAGAGAGAGAGAGAGAGAGAGAGAGAGAGAGAGAGAGAGAGAGAGAGAGAGAGAGAGAGAGGGGAGCAGCCCAAAGATACTCAAGCTTACATGTACGGGCACACAAGTGTGAACGAAAGAAAGATAAGGAGATGCAGAAGAGTATATGGTGAATATAAAGTAGAAAAAACTAGATTCAAAATGAGAGGCAAAGAATTCCTGCTAGTTCTCTTTGTGCTGCGCCACACTGAGTCCATTTGCCATAGATTGTTAGTCAGTTGGCTAATAAGAACAGTTTAGGGGCAAAGAAGGCCGATAACAGCCTCTACAGCAAAGCACTCTTTTCACAGATACAGATAAGAGCTCTCAAATTAAAAGCCTAGGACTAAATGTCTTAACTTGTGGAAAAAACCCACTGACAAAAAAAGGATGTTCCATATCAGAGGGACTGACATATTTATACTTGCCTCCCTATGTATTTGGAGATACTTTGGCTACAGAGATGTATTTGGTATGTTTTACTATATGCATGGAAATAACCAATGAAAAGGCCATCATCAAATCCATCAAATCACGTTACTCTTAAAACCTGTGTCCTCTCTAGATACTTCATTCATGACAAATAATGACAAGACGATTCTTTTCTAGCAAATGGCAGTAAAGGAAACACTAAAGATAAGACTCACTGTGAGTTAGCATCTAGGAGACAAATGCGATTCAGTGTTGTCATACAACAAGCATACAATAGTGGCAAACTGGGAGACAACAGGGGACAAGCCAACAGACAGACCCATGTATTCTCAAAGTCAAACGTGTCCTGCAGGGAAATAGAAAAATAACCAATGACACATCAGACTTCCTGTCCTCTCTGTAATACAGCACAATGTTTCTAGAAACAGTTACAGACTTAAAATACACATAGGAGCTGTTCTTTGTGTTAAACCGTGACATAGTCTAGAAACAATAATGGATTGCAGTGTATTTGATAGTTGATACAGCACATACTTAAATATACAAAATGCTTGCTAAGAGTTAAAATCACAAGCTGCAGATTCCACCAATTTTCTGTTATTAAATTACAGTACAGTGTCTCAGCAGTACTAACTTGATCACCTTCTGATAAGGGGTGTAATATCCACCTATAAGCAGAGGGGCATAATGTCATAAATTGCCTGATTTTAATTTCTCAGGTTGGTGTGGGAGATGGTCGTAAGCCAAGTCATGTGAGCCATGACCTCCACAACTCCACAACTGCCTCAGCCACACAATAAAGTTGCAGATCTAATCTATTTTGTATGGACACCATAATTAATGCATGCAGCAGCAAGCAAAAAACATACATTTCTTGGCTGTCGTGCTTTGTCAGAGAATAGTGAGTTAACTTTAAAAGAGCTGTCATGTTTAAAAATCACACAAGTACAGTCAGAGGTAAAAAGTCTTCGGACAGCAGCAGAGTGAAAATGTGTGTTGCTGTCGGTGAAAGTGAGTCAGCGTTTAACACCTTGCATGAATAAAATGTGCTAAGTGCAGTCCGTAGAGAGAAGCGCCCGACATAGAGAAGAGACAATTGTCGTTTCTGCTGCACGTAGAAAACACTTCAATACCTTTGCCACCAAATGTATTCTTGTAACATACTTTACGAGAACAATGTGTATTGAGTCCGTGTTGCGTGTCAAATTAGAATAAAGCTTTTCAGACAGCCTGCAACAAACAAGACACCCAAGACAGTTATGTGTACTTTTCTGGTTTACACCTGTAAAAGGGTAAGATGTGACTTAACTTTAACGACATACCAAAGAGCGAGAGAGAGAGAGAGAGAGAGAGAGAGAGAGAGAGAGAGAGAGAGAGAGAGAGAGAGAGAGAGTCATCCAGTTCACATTTAAATGGCTGGGATGAATAGAACATGAAAGCTGTCAGAATGTGAAGCCAGTAACTATGGATTCATTAAATGGGTTCAAGTCCAGCTCTTTAGATGTCTCATCCTCCGTCTTTCTCATCTTCTTTGTAACTCCCTTATACATCCACCCATGTTTACTGTGACTTTAATTATTGCCATTGTCCTAAATATTTAGAAAATGAAGATGATCTATACACTGGTGAACATCATTTTCAACTGAAAGTTTAGAAATGGATACTCTCTTTTGACGAAAGACAAAACAAACATGATCTAATGAAAGAGACGGTGCATTTAACCACCGTTGTAGGAAGTGACTAATGAGTATGGCAAAATAATCATGTTTATAATTTAAGATTACACCAGTTTATCCAGGAATAGAACTTGTTATCTCAAAGTAAGCCGGGGAGACCACTCAACTTACTAATGTGAGTACCTTACAGCCCTGTGGCAAGTATGAATAATTCATCAGCCAGTTGCAGATTTTAATATTTGATTAGCCTGTTGCAGGTAGGTAAAATGTGAAACCTAGATATTTTAATCACGGATGGAAGAGTCCCCATATTGCGTTTACTTTTACATTGATCAATATTGTTGTAGCAGCAGCCTGTAGGCTAACCATGCAAACTTTTTCCTTGACAAACATTTTTGACAATCGCTAATTAATAGAGCTGTTTTTTCATAACAGGCTTTTAATTGGCAGCCTGTTTTGTATGTTTGGGTAACACATGAATATTATGCAGGTAACTGTCAAAGCACCAACATGAAATGGCAGCCACTCTAACAGTATGTTGTTCCTCCTGAAGCACGTGCAAGCTCTCACACACACACACACACACACACACACACACACACACACACACACACACACACACACACACACACACACACACACACACAAACGCCAACCCCCCCCTCTTACCTTTATGCTTTTGTTGTTTAAGTCAGCGATAAACCAGATATTGCTGCTGCACAAGCCCCAAGCACACACACATACACACTGCTGCACCACTCTACCATGTCGTATCATGACCTTACATCATTTTGTGACTGTGACACTCTCCTGATATTCTCACTATGAGCCCTAACATGGGCGATGGACTGGAACGCCCATGACTCTGTAATACGCACGTCTCAGCGGTCGGGTTAGGTTCACTTAAAACCTCCCATACAGTATATATGAAATACACACATAGAAGCACACATATATTACTGTCTAGTAATAAAAGTCCCTCATTAAAATCGAATCATTTGAGGTTACTATCGATTTATGTATATGAAGAAAATACAATTTTGCTGCCAGCCATCAGTTAGATAGGAAGGTGTTACCGCTGACGTTTCAGCACAGAGTCTCACCTTTGACATTCCAACACATGCTAAGTTAATCAGTGTAGACACGTGAGGAACTTTCCTTCCCTGCAGCTAATATGCACACACACTCACATATTAACCTTGATCTACCTTGATCTGTGTGGACGTCATCATGGGTACTCCCTCCATTCCTGTAACAAACAACACACACACAAACACACACAGAGCACCACCTCGGCTCTCATTCTCGAGCAATGGACTGGAACTAACATAAACATTCCTGTGGCTGTCTCACACACACATACACGCACACACACGCACACACACGCACACACACACACACACACACACACACACACACAGAGGGAGTGAGACAAAGAGGACATGTGCACAAATACATGCACACAACCGTGCTGCTGTGTTTGTTCAATGCACGAAAAATACACAACCTTACAGACACACATACACACTATGATCTCTGACTCACACACTCTCTCCCTATAGAAATGAATCACTTTGAGTCTATTAAGCCAGACACACACACACACACACACACACGTACACACTCACGCACACAAACTGTAGTGCACTACCTCGATGTTCTCATCATTCACACCAACGCTGGCTAAAGTCAGGAGGCATCCGTCTCTGTGGCTGACTTCATAGGTCAACTCTGCGACAGTGGCCAGCATGTCCTCCGCCCTTGTGGAAAGTGTTTGATGACCCGAGTCCAGCCAAGATGACAAGAAGCCATATTTCAACACTCCATTTGTAAATGTGACATGAAATTAGATACACAACACACAAATATTAGAATACAAATGCAAGAAAACCTTGTCTCTGCAACACAGCTTTTGCCTTGATACTCGACTGATTTGTTGTTTTTGTTTATTTTCTTAAGAAGTGTAACGTCATATAAAGGTCAAATGGGAAACCTCTTCCCACGCAGAATCGCTTCTGTCTGGTGCTTCAGACCAAGATGACATCAGCCGTCCTAAATGACCCACGCACTCATTAAAAAAACAATCAGCTCTACTATTCTATACAAAAAGATTGACAGACACAATCACATTCAAATTAGCAAGTTCTCAGATGTTGTGTATCTTTTAATTGAAAAGTGTTGTAGAGAATTTAAGATGGAAAATATTCATGTTATTAACCATAACTTAGGAGATGCCTGAACATTTCAATATCCTTTGCAAATGTGTTAACATATACATATTTCAATTTTCAATCTGAAATGCAAATTGTAAGGAATATTTTGAATTTAAATTTTTATACAGTTTGCATGAATATTTCAATTGGGTTAACTTCACTCATCCAAAAATTAAGATCCAAAGCCCTCATTAAATATATATTTGCATGTATGCAACATGTGGGCCTTCATTCATAGATGAGCTTACTATACTATTATTACTGTAGGCTCTCCTGCTTCCATACATTTTTGGTCTAGTATGACTCTTTCCTGTCGAGGACAGTGAAACACACACACACACACACACACACTTGAACTGAAATGTGCACACACACAGTTTTGACAGTACAATGAAGCGACAAGTACAGTCAAAGTCACAACCTTTATTCTACTCCTCTGACCAGTACATGGACACTCACAGTTACAGACACAGCTCACTCGGCAGCGCTCCAAATCCTCCTGAGTAAAATTAGGCATCTTATTTTTCTCTTTTGTTCTCAGTCTTCCCTCTCTTCACTCTCGTCAGCTTTTATCTCATCCAGCCCCTCATTTCTCTCAAATCCTCTTCCCTCCCTTTCTCTTCGCTGTCTCTGTTGTCTTCGTTAGTCACATTGTAGTGAAATAATTTCCACTCTGATCCAGAACTCCACCACGGGCTGAATTCATCGGCTTATCCAGTGTGTGTTTGTGTCCCTGTATGTGTGTATGAGTGGGTTGTTAAGCAATGTATGGAGAGAGAGTGTCCTGAAACTAGAAAGCAAGGGGGAGCGAGAGAAAATGTGCGTATGTGACCTCATTTCCTGGATGCCTGACAGAGTGGGTCGAGTGCTTGGACTGGGTGGTCGTCGCAAAGTACTCGGCCATCCATCGACCCACAGCCATTGATCTGCAAAAATCCAATGACTCATAGCTTCTCAGCATGCAACCCGCATACTTATACATGCAAACGGGGCCGCTGTGTGTAAACAAACAAACGTGCAGACAATGACAGGAAGCCCTATAACTGTAATTACTGATGTAATGTAATTGCAGTCCACAAATTAAATGAGGAGAGTTGGCTAAGAATGTGTAAACAGAGCTACTCTTTCAGAGATTGCAGTTAATGCAGATTACTAACCCTAACATAGTAATTAAGAAAATAATATTGGAAGAGAGGAATTAAAATACTGGCTCTGCATTTCTAATTAACACATCTGTTGCTATTGTTTTTTGTCCTCAGAAAGCAGGGAAGGTCGTTACATTTTTCCTCATCCTGGATTTATATTGCATGTATGAAAATAATCAAACAGTTACATCAAAAAGATGGCGAATTTCTAAACTTCTTTAACTTTAATTGACACTATATTCAAGCTCCCTCCCAACCCTAAAAACGTATAAACAGACCCTTGTTTTTTTCTCTATAATACAACACTACAAGATAACCTTTTACTAATTTGAAGGTAAACCTGCTAGTGCTTCTAGCGTGCACACATATTATTAGCAGGCATATGATTGTGGATAAAGAAATACATTGCATGGTCAGATTTGCATTCAATGCTCGTCTTCCAAATCAACCAATGATTTTCAGAAAATCTCGTGAATGAAATCAATAAACATGGTCTCCAAAATGATTAAAACTTAAAAGGTATCTGAAAAACACACTAAATCAAATCTTATCCTGGCTTCAACACCATCAAAACAAGTCGACTCTTGAAATAATTGCAAAAAACAATAAGGACTAGGGCATGTTTGTTTCATTTATTTTGTGTTTGTTTCATTTGAAGAAGAACTGTTCTGTTCAAAGCCCTGAATTCATGACTATTGTATTTTTCATCTTAGTGGTTTGTATTTTAATAAACCTCATGATAGGGTTTAAGGCGGAAACTCAGACTCTGGAGTTTTTGAAACTTTGTATCCAAGTCAGTGTGCAAATCTACAGATTAAAGCATTTAAAGCTTTCTTCATGAAGACTCCCCTGGGTCGTTCCTCTTTGTTATCTGAGTAAATCAGACAACTTCTAAACTGAAAGTAAAGTGTTTAAAGCCCTTATACTTTACTCACCTGACCACTGTACCTTCATCCGTTAGAGCTTTACATAATAGTGTTTAAAGGCCCTTTTTGTTGATAGAGAGCTTACAAAATTCCTTTAAGTCTCTGACCTCCTCAATAACAGTGGAAACAAAGAGAAAGTGCACCACTTGTAGGAGGGTTTCATAACTGCAAGTGTTTTCTAGACTGGAACATTTTCTGAAAAAGGACATTTTAATTATCCAAGCACACAAGAAATGAAATTGCTGGCATGAAACACAAAAACATGCGCTCATATTTACCTGATCTTTATCTTTCTCTCACACAAACTGCCCACACACAAGCATGCGGTCTTGCAAATCAATAAATTGTACGGTCAGGTTTCCGCTGTAGTGCTCCATCTCTGCTGTGAAGGCTTTCTTTATAGATCGGAACGCTGGTAACTCACTGCTGAGCAATGCACAACTGGGCCAATGTCACTTCACTTAACAGTTATCTCAGTATTAGAAACAGCAATCATAATTTGGTACTGTCTGATCAATATCCAGTCTTTTACCAAAATTATTTTCATAGTTTGAGTTTGATACACATTTTGGCTTTAAAATATGCCGATAACACAATAGATATTCTAATGTATGGCTCAAAAGCAATGTGCCAATTCATCTGTATTTAAATTATGATGGAATTGATGTATTTTAATTCAGTATATCTGTCGCCCATGCTTAAATTGGTAAATGTGGATTGATACACTATGAAATCTAAGTAAACACAACACACAAGAGCACAAGAACATACAGATCATTGAGGTTTTTAATAATCAGACACATTTATGTACAAAGCAGGCAATGTCATATTCAAATGACCCCCCGAAAAAAAGAATCCTAAAATGCATTTTCTTCTTTTTGTCATTAAAACAGCTAAAGATTACCTCAGGGAATCAATTCAACAGTTCCACTACGCTTTCAGTTTACAGTCAGTATAGTTACAGTTTGACAAAACCGTGACAGGTTATCTTCCACAGCCCCGGGTGTGGGATGGATCCAGAACTATTTCTCTCTCCAAAGAAAATCAATGAGCTATGAGTGCAAGATTCCTTAAAAACCTCACCCCTGCTAGTTTTCCAAAAAGCACCAAGTACATTTTTGTTCATCAGTTATCCAATGGGACAAAAGCATTCAATGAAACATGGACCCCGTTTACCCAGAGACAGCTCACACAGAAGACCTACTAGGGGCCAGAGAAACATTAACAAGCGAAGCAGATATTAAATGAGTCAATGGAATAAAGGAAAAGGGCTTGTTGGGTTTTTCCACAATGTTTGCAGTTATCTAAATATTTCTCTCCTATTTGCCACCTGAATACAATGCTGCAAGATGTGTACATTTAATGCCGTTTTAGTTCTTTCTTCAATAAAAGTATCTTGAGACAAGGACCTGATTGTCGAATACACAAAACCTACAAACTCAACTTCGTACATCCAACTCTTTAACCAGTAGAAGTACTTTGTCACCCCCAAGCACAAGAACATGAATTATGTACTCTGTGTGCCTCTCTAAAGTCAACGATAGAAATTGTGTTTTAATTAAGTAAACAGCAACAAAAAGAAACATCTAAAGAACATCTAAAGCGTATTTAAAAAAAACCAACAAAAAAAACAAAACAATTGTTTATCATGTATGTATACTGTCACACTGAATTAAAAAAGATCTTCTAAATGAATAGTAATTACCATTTACAGTGTAAAGTTTAAAGAAAATTACATTTTTACCCATCTGTTTTCTTATTCAGCTAAAGCTTGGTGGCTGAAAATGGCCATCAACCAGCATTGCTTTCAAAATCAAACCCCGGTGACAAATGACAGAAAAATACCTTTTAAATGTTTTTCTAGTTTTAAAATGCTATCGTAGCAATTCCCAACAAACACCAATGGTTTGCTTTTTCTGCATCTTAAAACATATGATGTATTACAGTGTTTTGCAAATAACACAACATTGCATGTCAAGATGTTGGTGTTAAAAGAGTGGCAGATGAAATGTCCATTTAGATCTCGAGCAAACATGTTTCCAAGTTGGTAAAAAAAAATCCCAACAAAGCCCAAATTAAAGACATGGATAGAGTCAAAGATTAGGCTGGCTAGGTTTAAAATAGAGGGAACAAAAATTGACACCCAGGGCAGTGCTAACTGAATTAGTTACGTTTTGTTTCGTCATAGCTAATTTCTTTTTGCAGCCAATATACCATTCCTTCGAAAATAATCAGCTCTGATACCCTGTTCCAGGATTCACATGTGGTCTCACGCCCTGGACACCCAGGCTTTTGAAAACAAATCACATGTGAGCATCTACCAAAACCTTTGTCTGCATTATTCGTTTATAAAACCAGGGACTAGAGATAACCAAGGGGAATACAGAAGAACAAGGAAGCAGTCTCCACTTAACACAATTATTTTAGAAAGCATAAAGTAAAACAAATTTCGAGAAACTAATCTTTTACAAAAACACTTGCGCCACTAGTAAGTTTGGTTTGTGTCCTCTTTAGTCAGTGACCGCTTAAATGAGCAGCAACATTGAGGTGGTGAAAGTCACTATATTTACACACACACAGACTCGCACTCACTATACAGTCACACAACTGTGCACACATGTCAGTGTGTGCACAGTTTACTCAGTGGTATCACAGTTGACAGTCTGTTTCTCTCTCTCTCACACCAACAGAAACAAACCGGGGAGCTGGGTGGGGCAGTGGCTCGTGCCCGTACGCCTGATTGTGACAACTTGGATGCTCTTTTTCTTCTTGGTGGCGATGGTTTATGAGGCTCAGTCTGGTTATCTGGTTGCCAAAGGGAACTGTGGGTAGGTAGGCCCTACCCTAAAGCATTCGTTACGCTTTCCTTCAGTCCTTTGAGGGGATTGGCTCTGCACAGACAAAGAGAGAAAAAAAAAAAAGGTCAAAGTTCGTTCCCAATTTAATATCTACATAAAACAACATTAGGTTTCATTTTAACTACGACTTGTCTATTTAATAGGCAGACGACCATCACAGTGAGGAAAGGTTGATGGCATGTAACACATGCAAGAGAAACGCAACTGAATAGTTAAAAAACAGAACTGCGGTTTAGTGACTTTGCCTCTTTTTTTGATGAGTTATCTTTGCCCGAAATGGCATAAAAATCATCTGTGCAGTGGACATGTCTGCAGCCAATGTAATGAAGGATGCTTGAGTGCAGTATTAATCATGCAGCGCTAGACAAACAGAAATAAAGCGAAATACTGAAATGCACTGAAATGTTGATATTTTACGTTTTATGATGAGACCCAAAAATGAGACCCTAAAAAACAACTAACATCCACTGCAGAAAAAATAAAACACTTACATAAAGAGAAGGATACAGACAATTTTTTTTGAAGAATAAAGATAAAATTTTTTACCTTGAGAGCTAATGGATTTTAGCTTTCATCATCTGAGACATGGGGTTTAGCAATGGCCATCTCTTCCTTGCTATTTGCAATCATCTTGCACTTCTACAGAAACACAGAAAAACATCAAATCAGTTACTTTAAATTTGGTCTTGCACATAATATCCTGAAAAAAACAAAACTTCATTACTCACTCTCCAACATGCTTTCATTGAACATTGCTACTATCAAACATGTGCACATTAACATAATCTTCGTTTACCTCAGTAAGCTCCTTTATGGTGTGTATGTTAGCTTGCTGAGTAACCTTCCTCTTTGCCTCCTCGATGTGGTCCAGGTTGAGGGTTGGCGTTGGGGGAGCGAGACACGGCGGAGGCTTGTTAGTGATGGTAGGAAGCGGGGCGAGGGGAGGCATGGCTGCCAGGGCTCCCATGTTGGTCAAGGCAGCTGTCATAGTAGCTGCTGTCATACTGGCCATAGCGGCACTCATCGTGATATTTGACATGTTGGGCATTCCCATATTGGATAACCCCATCTGACTCATCTGACCCATCTGACCCATATTGGGCATCCCCATGCCCATTGGGAGAGGTAAAGGCAGTGGTAAGGAGAGAGGGGTAGGCGATGGAGTGGGTAGAGGGAGCTGGAGGATGGCTTTCGGTCGAAGACTCTCAGGAATGGGTACCCCCGCCTTAGCACACATCGCAGCAGCATTAGCTTTGGCTATCTCCAGTAACTGGTCCTTATCTGAAGAAAGAGAACAACAGGGCATAGAGAGGGGAAAGGGGCACGATTAAGTAGTATACACTTAGAAATCTCTGTAGTAATTTGTGTCCTTAGTTACTATCAAAATGTTTTACCCAGCTCAGTGAGGCGTGGAGGAGTCTTGCTGGTGCTCCGTCGGGGCCGGGACCCAGAGCGGCGCTGTTTGCGGAGGATGAGAACCGGAGAGTGGCTGGGTTCTCTTTTCCACCTGTCCCGCCTATCGAACGAACGACTGCGGAACACCGGGCGCCTCCTCGACCCTCGACCTGGACCTGCGTCTGCGATCAGTAGAACGAGACCTTGATCGCCGGCTTCTGTCTACTGATCTTTTTCTGCGGCCAGTGGAGCGGCTCTTGGATCGCTTGCTCCTGTCTGTCGACTTGGACCTCCTTCTCGCGCGGACATTGGGTGAGCGGGATCGTCTCTTTCTGGTTGGAGAGCGGGACTTGGATCGCCGGATTCTGGTCCGTGACTTGGAGTGCGATCTCTTGCGCCTTGCGGGGGAGCGCGACCTCCTCCGCCGGGCAGGACTCCGAGATTTAGACCGTCGTTTCTTCCTTTCCAGTGGAGAGACCGATTCTCTTTTCCTCGGAGGGGACTTAGACCTGAGAAAGGGTGGATGATAAGAAAAGCGTGCAAGGATCATAAATACTGAGAGCGCATCACTTCGGATCGGATCAGCACGTTTTTTCCCCACCAATAAAAACTTGCCGATCGTTGATGATGCTTATTGGCCAATATATATAATTCTTGATTGTTTTGTTATAGTAGCTGATATTCAAGGCTCCAGACTTTTTTTTCCCCCACCACTGTCCCAAAAACAATTTCAACCACTCTGAAGACAGTGTAAACCATTAAAAAGGTTCTAAAGGATATCAATATATTGTAAATATCAAATAAATTGTGTGAAAACTTGGTATTTTCAAAATAAAGTGCACAATGTTTGTCTCTGTTTTATCCTTTTACTTTGTTGTAGTCATGTGTTTATAGGTCATAAAAGACTGTATTTTTATCATTAAAAAAAATCTTTAGCCGTTTCAATTAGGAATCATAAGCTGGTTAGAGCTATGGTTAGGATGTTAAACAGGTCAGGACCCACAGAACCCTGTCATGTGTGGACACACACTACAAACCTTGATGGCTTCCTTCGGGATGTAGACTTGGATGTTGATCGTCGTGGTGGAGAAGGGGAGCGGGACGGTTTCTTCCGATCCGTCGGTGAGCGCGACTTGGACAGCTGCTTAACTGGAGAGGAAGAATCCTCTTCTTCATCTGATCCTTCTGAAAGATCTGACCGATCTGGGCCAGCGACGGGCTCTCTGGAAGCAGACCTGGACCTGGAAACATCTCGTTCGTTGGATGAGCCGACGGCCTCCTTCTGTTCCTTGTCGTGGTTGGGAGAAAGCACCTCAGGCTGCGCTGGCAATGTATCTGAGGAGCTCCCAGCTTGGGGGCTGGTGGCTGCTGCTGCGGGCATCGGCTTCCAAGCACCTGCATGGTACGTTAAGACATGTTAGGTCATTTCAATGCAACAGCAGCACAAATTACTGGGGCTGGGGAGTATATACTTTTAAGTTCTGTCATTACATGTATTCAATAATAAAAAATTCACTACTTGTTAAAAAGAGCAAACGAGGAGCAAAATCATATCTAGCAATACTGATCATCTTGGAGGCCTGAGGGGTGGACGGTAACCTGACACCTGAATTTGATAATGAGTAAGGTCCACACAAGTCAATGTTACTCATCAAATTGATTTACAAATGTAATTTGCCAGTTTGTGGAGAATAGAAAATTGAGTTTCAATTTTGTTTTTGTAAAAGACGGATGACACTCTTTAGGAACAATATACATTAATATATATTTTTTACACTTTACTGTAAATAAAAACTGACCTGCTGCAGCTGGAAATCCTGCAGTTTCTCCTGCTGTCTCGGTCTCTGCCTCTGCCTCAGGCTCAGGCTCAGGGGAGGAAGGTTTAATCTCTTTAACAGGAGAGGATGATGTTGATCTGGCTGGGGAAGAATTGTCAGACCGGCCATCGCTTGACTCCGACCTGGATCTAGATCTGTTCAAGCCTGGCGAAACGGATTTAGACTTTGACCTTCGTCCACTCCTCCTAGGAGATGTGGACTTCTTCTTGACAGGTAGGGGGGAGTTTGACTTTGACCGATTCCTTCGGGACAACGAGCGAGATTTGGAGCGTTTGCCAGACCTTGGTGGAGAACGGTTTCTCCTGGCGGGGGAACGGGTGCGCCGTCGAGAGGGAGGGGTTCTGGATTTGGTTCGTTTGCGAGGAGTCTTGGATCTGGAGTGCCGGTTGCGCTTAAGGACAACGACGGAACGTGACCGAGTCCGCTTGCTCCTGCGGGCCGACCGGGAGCGTGAGCGGCGGGATCTGGGCGGTGGTGACCTCTTACGCCGGGACAAGGAACGACTCCTGGAGCGCCTACCTCCCGCGCGTCTTACCGGTGTCCTGGAGCGACGAACAGGACGTCTTGATCTAGAGCTGGAGCGGCGGTTTTTTGTAACAGAACGTGACCTTGAACGCCTCCCAACCGCACCACCTCGCCTAGGTGAGCGGGCCCTGGAGTGCCTTCGACTTCTCCTTGGAGACCGAGAGAGAGAGGGAGACCTGCGACCACCGCGTTTAGGGGATCGGGACAACTTTCTTTTAGGAGAGTGGGAACTTCTGCGTCTCTTTGGAGAAACAGACAATGAACTCCTCCGGCGTTTAGGAGACTTGGACTTCCTTGGAGACTTGGACACCTTCTTCTTGGGGGTGAGGGAGCGAGAGGTAGACCGGGACTGGCGGTTATCTCTCTTGAGAGGCTTTGGGGAGTGGGAGACGGACTTCCTCTTAGATTTAGGGGACTGAGAGCGGGATAGCTGCCGACTTTTTAGAGGAGTTATAGACCGTTTTTCTTTAGATGTTGACCTGGAATGGGTTCTTGACCGTTCTTTCGTTGCTGCTGCCGTTTGACCAGACTGCTCCCTACTAGGACTAGGTGTTGGTGAACGACTATGACTTGACCCAGACCGCTTAATGTCTAGGCCCATGGGAGGGGATGGAGACTTGCATCTGGATGATTCACGCTCCATGAGCTGAGCCCTCTGAACTGAATTGGACTGATCTTTCAGGCCTGGGTCTTCTCTTGGGGTAGCACCTTCCTGTTTAGGGATGATGTCAGGGAGTTCCTGGGCGTGGCTGAATGAACCCTCATGACTACCCTCTGTCTTAACTGTTGCCGTCTGTGTTATCTCATCCTGGCCTGCAGAGGGAGACCTCATATCCTTTTCTGTTTGATTGGTATTGCTGCACTTCTCTGCAGATGGAGACACGTCGTTATCTGATATCTCCTCTTTCTTCACTCCAAGCTGTTCAGATTTATCTCCTCGTTTGCTTTTGGAAAGCAGTTTGGACACTGGTTCTTGAGGTTCGGATGCTGCAGCTGGCGAGTATTTTCCGTCACCAACCACTTTCCCGCCTTCACCTTCGGACTCGGAGCCTGAAGCTGAGCTGCTTTCAGATGGGGAGCGAGATGGGGATTTTTTCCCCTGCTTTTCGTCTTTCTTCCTCTTCTTTTTCTTCTTCTTGGCAGCGTGTCTTTTGTGTTTTTTGGATTTTGCATCTCCCTCCGTATCTGCACGATCTGAGAGGAGAAGTGACGATTAAAAAAAGAAATAACAGGAAACAATACATTACTTTTAAAGAAATATTAATCGTGTTTGTGTGTGAGGGTCTCCTACCTGTAATGCCATCCCTTTTTCCCTCCTCCTTCAGACCAGCTTGGTCTCCAGGTCCTGTAGATGCTGCCAGTCTGGCACTAAAAACACCAAGAAAAAGAAAACATTGTGGTTTTTCTTTGTTTATGTGTAGAACTTAGGCACTATAAAATAGATATTTGAGATGTAAAAAAAAAATCAAATATCAAAATGTTTTTCAATCAAAGCAAGTACTTAAATAAAACTTTCCTAATTTGTATTATGTGTTTTTATGCAAATAACGACTAAAGATGAAATAACAAAGTGAAAGGGTAACATGTAGGTTTACACTGACTTGTGGACAGTTACAATAATTTTTATTTGGGGGGGGGGGGGGGGGGATCCCTGACAATATAAAATATATTATATATATATATATATAAAAAACATTGAGCCTGGAATGTCAATGATGTTTTTAAGAAAGAAATTCATAATCAGCAAAAATTTGAATTGACAAGTCAGACCTTTGAAAAAATCTGAATTGGCCAAGAAAATTGCAATTGGCGCATCTCCAACAAGAATACATTTTGTAATGGTAATTCATGTTCAAAAACTGTGGCCGCAACGTGAATATGAAATCTTAACAGCAAAAGATATGAAACATTGACAAAAAATATTAGTAACACATTCAAATAAGATGTGCTTACTATTTGCACAAAAAAGGATTTTACAAAATGAAAAAAATTAGGTTGATGGAATACTACCTCTGCCAAGTCACAGTCGACAGTACATTTAGTTTACGCAATGTGATTAAATTAAAATTTCTCCTGACCTGGCTCTGGTGGTCCTGACAGGCTTTGCAGGTGCCTGTGGCTCCACATCAGACTCAGCACCAGATTCGGAAGTGCTCTCCTTTTCCCCCTTCCTCTTCCGCTTCTTCTTTTTGCTCTTGTGTTTTCTGTGCTTCTTGTTTTTCTTGGGGGGTGGCTCATTCCCTTCCTTCACATTCATATCGTCTTTCTCAGGTGCCTCATCCTCACCTGCACAGAGCAGCCAGTATTTCAGATTACACAAGAATTTCACAAATCCATGACATGTAGAAAACCTGGTGTGAGTTATTTTATTTGGGCTGCACTTTAAATGAGTAAACTAAATTTAGCTGAAGGCTTGTGTTGATCATTTTATTCATGTTCCTGTGTAAAATGTTCACGGTACTCAAACAGTAGAGTGATAAATGGCTACGGGACATTGGGCAAATATTGGTTAGCCTTTCAACTTGACAATGAAGCATTCAGTATAAGGCTCTTTTCCATAAAAATGGAATACTCATAACAAACCAAGGCAAAAGAAACTATACAATTATATATGTGCGACTCTTTTCTTCATAACGATGAACCTTGCTAATGTAGTTTATTCCTACAAGCAATGAAAACACGTAACCACATCAAAGACCATGCACAGTAACGACCTTCTGACATGAAACTTCAAAAATACAGCTGTAAAGTTGATTTAGGGGGAAAACTTTACTGACTATGTCAATAAAAATGCAGCAATCATGTCGACTTCTATGATGGGCTAACATTTTAAACCTGAAATCTGGGGAATCCAGCAGTAAAATAAACAAAATTAAAATGTGTCAAAATTTGAAAGACAAAAAAGTATTTGTGTTTTCTCCATCACTCACCTGAGGGGATTTCAACTGCACAGTCCATTGTGCTGGTGGCCCTGATTTTGTAAAATGCTCTCCTAACGTCTCTGCCGTGATGCTCCCTCACTCAACACTGGCAAAGGAAACAAAGTTATTGTAACTTAAACAACAAATAATGCAGCACCAACACAATAAGATGCATTTCATAGCCATGCTACAGTTATATGCAACCAACACCATCTTTATGTTAATACCAATAGGGTTTTTGCCTGGGCCTTGGTAGGTCTGCTTTGGCCACACTATGCCAAGCCAAAACAAAAACCGTCTCCAGAATTTAAACTGAATTGATACCTCTGTTAAGCAGTTTGAACAAAAGACTGAACATTATAAACTTCATGAAGTTAAGATTTAGACTGCAGTTGTAAATGAATCCTCTGTGACTACAATGCAGTAATAAAATATACCAAGAATATCTTTGGATTCAGGATTGGAGGTGATCCATTTCCAATTTGCACTGAAATAAAAAAAATACGCAAAAATAAATGTGGAGTTGTCATTCACTCTCCTTCCTAAGTGGGCATTGTGAGGTTTGTGATATTCATTTTTTAAACCAAATACTGTTGCCAAGATCTTAATTCTTCTGGTCAACAACCCAACGGTTTAGCTGGCAAACTAAGACAGCTTGTTTCTAAACACACAACCCCAAGGCTCAGTTTAACCCAGAGTATGTCTCGGCACAAATGACGAAAGCTGACTGTATCACAGAGAGGATAACAAAGTTGAGGATTACCCCCTGCTTCTGATTTTACAGTCTGCAAACACACTGTTCAATTAGTTTCCAGTACAGTTACACAATTTTGAAAGATTCAAATAAGTAAAACGAGATCCAAGTGAAAAGTGCCGTGTAACCTCCAGCAGATCAGCCATCTTCAAGGAAGAAATAGTCTGCAGGCAACCAACATAACATTAACATGTCTTAACACCACTGATTGAAACTAGGCCGGAGGTGTAAAGACACATACGATTCAATGGATCTAGGACCAAACAACCAACCAAACAAAGGTTGCCTCCCCTGCATCGTCTCACAGACTAAGTTGGTTCACATTTCCTGACACCAAACCCAAACTGAGTGAAATGTCTTAAATTAGGAAGTGACCACATGACATGACTATAACTGTTAAGTTTTAATAAACTCAACATGAGCCTTGCTATAGCTGTGAAGAAACACGGCTCAGCTCACGCGACGTTACTCAAACATTGTCAATGAAGACACAATCTCAACCCTTTAGCACCTCAAATGGCATACACGTGTTATATATACACAAAGTACTTACATTGAACAATAGTCGCGTTAGTATGGTTGTTTTATCCCAAAACAACCATACTAACAGTGTAAGACATCAGCGGTTGTGCAGCCAAAACACGAAAAGAGGGAAAACTTTCAACCAGCAGCACACACATGTTAGATAACACTGAACAGGCCTGCACGGCCGTAAGCAGCGGTAACATGCATGCACAGACCACTGCAGCTAGCTCTCCATAACTGGATAAATACATTTGTTTTTCCTTTAAAACTGTTAATCCCTGAAAGGTAAACTAATTTGCACAACGTATACGGTGTGATAGCCAAACATGCTGCCTGCACGCCGCGGCCGACTCGTCCACCGCCTTCGCCGCTAGCTAGCTAGCTAGCTCCTTAGCATGCGCTTCTCTATTCACAGCTAGCTCGCTAGCTAGCTCATTTAGTAACAAAGCAAGCTCGCTCACGCATCACAGCTATCGATCATGTCGCCAATAATTACCCAGTGTTTGTCCTGTGGATGCTGTCCGTGTGTAGAAAACGCCAGATAGCTACAGTCATTCAATGCGGGACACCGAATAATCGTTGAATATGCTAACCGCTCACGTTAGCCAACTACTTGATCCGCCATGATGGAGAAAAGTATCCCGGCATGCCATGCTGCGCGGTTTCAATGGCGGCGTTACCGTCTCCTAGGCAACTACGTGCTCCATGGTAGCGAACCTATTTACGTCTTTGTAGCAAACGAGCAGTCTGTCCTGGTATTTATTATTTAATGTAAAACAAAATAAAAACATATTGTTCGTCTACATGGGTGTTTGTATCAGATTTGGATGGCATAAACTTTTTTATTTTTTTTTATTTTTATAAAGGCATCATTATGGTTTGCTGTTCTTTATGCCCTCTATGCACAGTACATTTCAGCTACAGTTCTTATAGTTGGAATAACAAAAATAAAAATCTGAAACCCTTAGTGTTGTAATTGTGTTCCATGCATAGACTGTGTGGCTCTTTCTCAATACCAAGTATTGTCAAGTTTGGACTTGCAAACTTGCTAGTTCAGACTTGGATAGTTCGAACTCGGGAGTACAACCTCCCGAGGACGCGAGGACGCAGTACGTCATTACGTCATTCTGCAATCGGAACAGCAGCGAACTCGATGACGTCACCAACTCAGCTCGTCGGTCCTGTCTACTCCGGTCATCTTCACTGTCATTTATATATTGACAATAAAACGAAATATGATATAAAACACAACCCTGCCTTTTTTTCGTTTTCATTTAGAAAATATTAATATGTATATATTTAGTGTTACAAGATCTGTAGCCTACATATAATAAAACGCCAATGGCGGGGGACAAAGGTTAACATTAGAAAATTAGACAAAATTACACATAAGACATCAAAATGGATCAGAGGCTGGTTGCCGTTGCTGTCGGTGTGCTTTATAGAGAAGCTGAAGAGGAGGCTGCACAACTGAGGCGAAGAATTCGTCAAAGAAGAGCCAGGGTGCGGAGGAGGATGGAGAGGAGATGGGCCATATTAGCCTGTCTCTCTAGCTTTGTACGTTTGTATAATCATCCTATGCTTTTTAACCTGTCTACTATCATTTATATGTAGACTTGACAGTTTACTTGGCACACCTAGGTTAAAAACTAATGCAGTTTAATATTGTATAAAGTCTTTATTTAATGTTTTAGAGGTGGTGGTTTATTTTTTGTGTCAGCTTTGTGGTGCTGTTGAACTGTAACGTTATACTGAGAGGTGTTTCTAATATTTAGTCTACCCTTCATATACATGGGATGGACCAACACCTCTGAAAAACTATTTACATTTAAAAAAAGCAACATTATAACCTTGCTGAAGTTAACATGTATATACAGGACTACATTAGCTTTATCTAGGCCTACCTGATAAACTGGCAAGTACAGGGGAGGTTTGATACTTTAGTTTAATATTGGAATGGATTAGCATACATTCCACATACTGACCTGCCATTTGTCTTCTTGGTACTCAACATAAAGAGGCTGATACTCAGTCTGACAGGCCTTGTACAGTTAGGTGCACAAACATCATATATTTTGTCACTAAATTGACAAAGTTTTGTTTTTTTTCAGTGCCACATTTCTCTTTAAGCTGAGACATGAACAATATACAATACATTACATTACAGTCATTTAGCAGATGCTTTTACCCAAAGCGACTTACAATAAGTGTATTCAACATAGGTATTCAAGAGAACTACAGTCACCAGAAGTCATAAGTGCATCTCCTTTCTTAAACAAGCATCTAAGAGCATAAACCAGAGCAAAAGTACAGTGCAGAAACAAACTAATACGAATACAATAAGTGCTAAGTGGATGCTATGCAATACATTTGTGTAGAAAATTGACCCTGTATTTTGGAGGGCTGTGTGGATTATAAGACTCATTTTCTCAGTCATGTACGACTTCTTTGTCATAAAGTCAGGGTTAACCACATTTAACTTGCAAACATTTCAATTATTCAATTAGGTGTTTATATTGAGTTGTTTGTCTGTGGGAAAAATCAAGTGGGCCCACTGTCACAGTATTTAATGCTTTTCTTGTAAAACATAAGATAAGATAAGATAAGATAATCATTTACCAGCCCCACAGTGGGGATATTTACAGGATTTACAGCAACATAGGGTATAGTGCAAACAAGAGACATAGTATAAAAAAAACAAGCTCAAAACAAGTATTATAAATAAGCAAATAAGCAATAAAAAAACAGATAAGAATCCACAAAAACATCAGGACAGCATGTGTTATTCTTGTTTTAACTTGAAGAAATGTATTACGCAGCAACTGTAATGTTAAAGTACTGCCATTTTGGTAGTCAACTGTCATGCCCATATACAGTGAACACTTAATTATGCCTTTCGGACATGTTTGGAAATATACTGTTGTGAATAATAATTAGTGTCTGATATAATTTAATAAATAAACAAATATATATATATATATATACAGTACCAGTCACACTTGGACACACTTTCTCATTCAATGGTTTTTCTTTATTTTTTTTTTTTTTTTTTTTGTAGATTAATATTGTAGACATCCAAATATGAAGGAACACATATGGAATTATGTGGTAAACAAACAAATGCTCAACAAACCAGAATATGTTTTATATTTTAGATTCTTCAAAGAAGTTGAATGAGAAGGTGTGTCCAAACTTTTGACTGGTACTATATATATATATATATATATATATATATATATATATATATATATATATATATATATATATATATAAAATTATAATGGAAACGTGAGAATAAAGTAAAATATCAGAGAGTTATAATTGGTTGAGAATTGAATATTTTTGATACGTTGCTTTTATTCTGAAGGAATCGGGTCGGAAGTCTTGTTGTGTTGTTGCTGTAGCTCCTTAGACATCCATGGTGGTGTAGCTCTGTAAGGAGAGCTCAAGTCAAGAGGATAGCTGTTATGTTTTCTTGAAAAGTCATCATCAGCTAGAAGACATGAAGAAGAGGTTCAACATCAACCTGGACGACACTGCTTTCGCCAAAGAAAGAACACCGGTCGGTAATTTGATATAATTACCTCCAACTTTTTACGACAGCTGGCTGGCTTTCCGGCTGGCATCTGCAACCATACATTCATATTTTGAAATGGCTCAACGTTACCAACCATGCAACAAGAGGTTTTGCTGCTGAATATGCTTGTCAAAAACGCCAGTGTTTGTTTTGCATGATGCATTTCATAACTCTCGACTCTCAGACAGGATTATCATGTCATTGTTTTGCAGCCAAAGCCGCAGTTTCAGCCTTCATCCAAAGGAGGACAAAACACCTCAGACTCTACTTCAGCTTCAGCAAAGCCTGCTTCTGTGCCCGTGGAGCAGCCAGTTTCCTATGCAGAGTACATCGTCCAGAGTAAAAGCAATGTGGCTGCTCCCCTTCAGAGAGAGGGTTCCTCCAAACCTCTCAAGACTGTAGTTGCTGAAGGTACCAATCAAAAGAAAAGTGAGTCAGATTCAGTGTCTTCTGCCTCTGGCGGATGTGAAACACCTCAGGACTGTGCTGAAGGGAGTGAAGGTGGATCTGAAGGGGTTAAGAAGAGCGATGACCCACTGGTGGCTGGTTCACATCAGAAAGAGGGGAACTGTCAAAGGTCAGACCCAATACCAAATCTGGGCCCAAAACCAGTGGGGTCCGGGAGCAGCATTATTGTCAGTCCTCGACAGGTACGCATAACCTTAGATTTGGGCAGGAAATTACCAACTATCTCCATCCTTTCATCCATCCTCTGCATATTCCCCTTTAGAGTCACCAGGTTTACTTGATAATACATTTGTTGATACTACTACTACCCATGTTTCTTTATAAGCGTGGAATAGATTGACTCTTTTCAGGCTTGTTAGCTGGCTTGCTCAACAGCAGGTACCTGTATCTAATTGCATATTTCTTATCATCATTATGTTCTCATTCAGAGGGGAAATCCCATCCTGAAGTTTGTGAGGAGTGTCCCCTGGGAGTTTGGAGAAATTGTACCGGACTATGTCTTGGGCCTGACAACTTGTGCTCTCTTCCTCAGGTGTGTGTTTGTGCCTCAAGTATAGTGTATGTTTATGTATACGAGATGAAGATGATGTGTTTGCATGCGTACGTAGATGAACAGACACTTTTATTTTTCCGGTTGTCCAGTGTGTTGTCATAAACAAAACTTTTTAGTTTTAATGACCACTGATTGTGAGATTGTGTGATGTTTTTTTTAACTTGTATATTATTTTGCTGCAATTTTGTTTTTGGGCCTGGCGCAAAGTCTGAGGTATCACAATCTCAATCCAAACTATATCCACGACCGCCTGAAGCAGCTTGGACAGAATTTTACCCTGCGAGTGTTACTGGTGCAAGTAGACGTGGTAAGTAAAAACAAAAAAAAGTTTTGTAATCCGTACATTGACATTTACAGATTATATTTATTCACATAGTCACACATCTTAAACTGCTTAAGTGTTTTAACTCTTACAAGGCAATATTCTATTCTATTAAACTTCACAGTTGTAGAGTCCAGGCCCAATCATTATAATCATTATCAGATCCAAAAGAGACATATTTTAATTATTGAAAGCGGTACATCAACTCTGATCAAATTGTTACATTTTGTTTGTTTAACCCGCTGTGCTCCAGCTATGCCAGATGTTTTAATGTTTCTTAAATGTCCTATTGTACTCTGTTAAAAACTAGTACCTATTTCTAATATACAACATTTTCAGTGTTAAATTATATTAATTGCTGCAATATTACCTTTAAAAATGAATTAAATTAATTGATAAAATAGACTTAATAGATTTATAACAACATAAAATTAAGTTTTTAATCCATTTTTTTTCTGTTTTTCTTATTGTGGTTAACTCAAACCTCAATACTTCAAAACCTATAAAGTGCTGCTGTTTTGAGAGCTACATCCGAACTTGTATTATTTTCTTGTGCTTATGCTTGCAGAGCGTTTGTCTGAATTTGTTCAAAGCTTACGGCTTCCACAGTTCAAGACTGATGCTACTTTTCTTAATGTTCATGTAAAAAAAAAAGACCTTGGGAATATCTGGTCAGCTGTTCATTTAAAAAAACATAGCAACAAATTGATAAAAAAAAAAAAAACTAAAAATGTCTACATTTTAATAGGCTAGCTAGTTAACTATTACAGCTCTCGGGTAGGTAATGACAATTTATATTAAAAAGTACTGACAAGGATTAGAATGCAATGTTTTAGTTTCGGTTTTTATGTTATATTTAACAAAATGGAATAATAAAAAATACTAGATACTGTATGAGAGATTCAGATCTGGTTCAAAAACTTTTCCAGAACATCTCCATAGAGATCTATATAACCCCAAGTTCCATTTATAGAGATTAAAGATAATGTGGTTTTTTCCCCTGTTTTTCTTTTTTTTTATCCCATCACAGAAAGATCCTCATCATACTTTGAAGGAGCTGGCTCGCATCGGCATCATGGCTGACTGCACTCTCATCTTGGCCTGGAGGTAAGAAGTGCAACATATTTCCAAGTGGACTGAACAGCTACTGACAGGACACAGACATAGAGGAGAGTGTGCTTGGAAGCTCTTTTAAATGTTTCATTTTCTCAATAATCCTGGCTTTGCCACCTTAAAACGTGTGTAATCAAAAGATGAATGTGTTATGTAATGTCTCTTTGGGTTTGTAATGTGTTTTAATGTCTTTCCATACCATTCAATTGTAACATTCAAGATATGTTGTTTTATTATGTTGTTTATTCCGGCCAGGATCAACAGATAGAAATTTGAGTCCTAGACAAACTCCAGTTTATTCTCTTTTTCTGTTGATAAGGGAACATTGTGCTTGATAATAAACTAAAAAGAATAAATAATGATAACTAATATTTTCTTCATGTTGATTTGGCAGTCCAGAGGAGGCAGGGCGTTACCTGGAAACGTATAAGTCCTACGAAAAGAAACCTGCAGACCTACTGAAGGAGCAAGTTGAGAAAAACTACCTGTCAAAAGTGTGTGGATTTCCTTTTTTTTATTTAAATATTGAAGTTATTGCTATTTTTAATGGGATCAATTGACAATATGGAAGACCTTTTTATGTGATTGACTGAATATTATGCAGTCGCATAGAATGTAAAGGAAAATTGAATGTAAATGTATTTGCAAAAGTTGTGTAGGTTTTTTTGAGTCTTTGAACAATGCAATTATGATTTGATTGGTTTGTTTTAAGGTTACTGATTGCCTGACCACTGTGAAGTCTGTAAACAAGACCGACGCCATTACCTTGCTGTCCACTTTCTCAGTGAGTACCACTACAGCGAAAATGATTCCTCAGATTGCTGTTGTACTGCAATCAGTGAATATGGACAGACATATCCACAGACTGATTTAATGGTGTACTCTGAACTATTAATTTCATACTGAGATGAAGAATTGTGTGCTTTTTTCAGTCTGTAGAAGGAATCATCAGTGCCTCTAAGGAAGACTTGGTTCTCTGTCCAGGCCTTGGACCACAAAAAGTGAGTGAAAACACAAGTGCACCATTTGAATATACAGAAAGTAGATGGAACATTTCTTTATATAACCATGTTGACCTTTTGTGCTTACAGGCACGGCGACTCTACGATGTGCTCCATAATCCCTTCCTCAAGTCAAAGACAAAACACAGCTGAAACGTCTTACCAAGGATCTGTGACATGCGCACAAACATGCTCTCTAGAGGACGGAATTTAATACTATAAACACTCTTGATTTTCTAAGGTGGTGAAAGAAATGTGACTTCTCTGAGACTGAGAATCAGCTAGGGGTGTTTTTTTTCGAATTTTAAGATGTGAACTCTTTAGCTGTTAGAGCTGTACACTGATTCTATGCTGTATTGATTTAATATTTGATGTCATTTGTTCATTGCTTAACTATTTTTTAACGAAAATAAATATTTTGTAATTTGTTTACTGTAAAGTGTACCTTAATTCTTTATTACTTAGCTCTCAATAAGGAACAACCAGGGAGTGCTTAAATGTCATTTATTTATATATATATATATATATATATATATATATATATATATATATTTTGTATATACACACACACACACACACACACACTAAACTGCTTAAGATGACACACAGTTGGAAGAACAGAAAGGTTACTGGAAAAATAAACAAAAAGCAGTAGGGTTTTTTTTCAGTGGATCTTTTAATTTGAAGACGACACTACTAACAGAATTTAAAATGAAGTGCTGCCTTTAGGTGCCTCATTCCATGTTCGGAAGTTTAACTTTTGAGTGGTTTGATTAATAGGGTTTATATATATATATATATATATATATATATATATATATATATATATATATATATATGTGTGTGTAAATTAGACTGTAGCAACAGAGAAGATACCTTGACAATAAAGTTAGCTAATTTGGGAAAATTAGGAAGAGTCATATACGATACTTATATGTCAACAAAACGAATATAAAGACGAACTAAAATAAGGGGACTTATCATTCCGATATTTCCGACAGCACGTGAAGACTCGGTAACCGAAACAGGAAGTGTTTGTTCCACACCAGTGGAAGTCGGTGTTGTTGTTGTTTTTTACCGCTCATTTCCCAGTTACGTTAAGTACACAATGTTCTTCTTTACTGAAACATGAACCGTGTTATTTCGTGAAGCGGTTTACTTTATTTCTTTCAGGGAAACCAAACAGTAGGCGAGTCGAAACAACCGCCATGCAGGCAGAGAGAGAGGATGAGGAGGATGCATCTGGTGAAGAGTATGTCGCCCAGTCTGACTTCACTGGAAGTAGCAGCGAGCAGGTTAGATACGTGGGAAGACATAACAACACCTTTACCAGAGAGTTTAAGGTCTGTTAGTTCTAACTACGGGTTTCTCCCCCCAGCTTAGTTTCTGCAGCGGGGACAGACTGATCGTGCACGCCAAGCCTTCATCAGAGTGGTGGTGGGCAGAGCTGCGTGGGGTCAAAGGTTATGTCCCCGTCAGCTACCTGCGCCAGGATGCTGAGGAGGAGGAGGAGGAGGGGCAGGACCCATGGCAAGATGAGGAATACTTTGGGAGTTATGGGACACTGGTTAGAACCTGTTTAGGATCATACTGTTTTGCATAATTATTTACTAATAGCACATGGTGACATTACAAGACTTTACTATACTGATTTATACACATCTATACACATCAACATGCAGAAACCTGAAACCGACGTGAGATTGGTAATCCATCACAGTAAACATACCTTCTATTGTCAAAGTTATGTTAATCCTATAAAGTATTGCAGGTGCTATGAGGCACTATTATTTGGTTGGGTGTGTAAGGATATCTTCAGAGATTCCAGAGAGCTGCAGAAATGCATTACATTCACAAAAAGATCAAATCCAGAATATATATTTTAATTTAATGTAAAGGTTGTGGTTCAGCTGTTGACTTTCAAACCTTGGCAGGTCAGCATTTTCTAGAATGCACCACGCAGAAAGACACTGCGTGGTGCAGTATCACTACTCTTCCAGGGGCCAAAAAATATATAAAATCTGTGATGGATTACCTTTCAAACAAGTTTTTAAGTGTCCATGCAGTGATTTTCTTTATGTACTAAAATAACTGTAAACAATACCCGCCTGGAAGGTAGAAAATGAAATGCTTCTGCTCTCTTTGAAAGAGATTTGTTAATTATTGAAAGTATGCACATTTTTTAGATAATGGATAAAGGAGACTTTATCTATGGAGACTCAAAGTGTTCAATATTAGATAGAAAAGACAGCATGAGATAAATATTAATATGAAAAATAAAGAAAACGATTAAATGTTTTTTGGGTTTTGATTTCACAACAGCCTTTTTCTGAATGTCCATTTTATTTAATAATTCCACTTTTCATCACACAGTCTCTCAATAACACTTTGGACTCCATAAAAGATCATGCAAAACTGTCAATATTGTTTTAACAACAACGTGTGTCATGACTTGTCACTGACTTAATATACTTTTTAGAGTGATCATATCTGCAAATGATATCAGTTTAATTTAACTTTTTTTTTTCATCAAACAGAGGCTTCACTTGGAGATGTTGTCGGATAAGAGCCGCACTGAGGCGTATCGGCAGGTTATTCTCAGCAACAGCGCTTCTCTGAGGAATAAGGTGGTGATGGATCTTGGCTGTGGGACTGGCATCATCAGCCTCTTTTGCGCTCAACTTGCAGAACCCTCGGAGGTAATTTAATCAATATGGCTGGCAGGAAAGTTGCTCAAACACTGATGCTCTTTCACACAAACACACAGGTTGCTGGTTATACAGTGAGTCTACAGTATATAGACAGCCTCAGATAACGTGACATATATAATAACCTTAAACATTCCACCTCCTTCCTTTTCAAAACCTGATGCCTGCATTACCCACGATGCAACTCCATTGTCGACAGTTCTATCAGGGATTTGGGTGTGTTATGATATTAGCAGCTAATGTAGCCAGTTATACAACTTTTTACACATTTGCAGTAGTACTCTCCAAGACTTGTTAATAGACTTTGAAGTGTAAAATTGTATCAACAATTTCTCAGCCCATCTGGCGAAACAGTTATCTAATTCCAATGTTTGGTGTTAAACCCCAAACCCTAAAATCATTGCTTAAAGCTCTAAGTACACCTCAAATTATAACACAATTTCTAAGAAATGTGACAAATGTGGAACGTCAAAATCTCAGGTCTCTGTAGACTATAAACATTGATATATCTATACTCCCATCTGCTGGACAAAGTGTGTTGCTACATGGGTTAAACAGCGTTGTATATACAATCTCTAAGTTTATCTGTGGTGTTGTAGGTGTATGCTGTGGAGGCAAGCTCCATGGCAGAGTACACCAGACAGCTGGTGAAGCAGAACGGCTGTGAGGAGGTGGTCAAGGTGCTCCAGGGACGAGCTGAGGAGATCGATCTACCCGAGCAAGTGGACGTCCTGGTGTCTGAGTGGATGGGAAACTGCCTGCTGGTAATAATGACAATGTCATTACTAATCATACAAGTAATTGTGTTAAGATTTGTTCTACTTTAGATGCTTTATTTCAGTGTTATTACAGTTTATTGATCCCATCGTGCTCTTACAGTCAGTCCCATTCAGGTTTGAATATACCACATTGTGTTTCTGTCTCTCCTTTCTCTGGTCCAGTTTGAGTTCATGGTTGAGTCAGTACTGCTGGCCAGGGACCGCTGGCTAAAAGAAGGCGGCGTCATGTGGCCCTCATCTGCGGCCCTCACCCTAGTGCCATGTCAGGCCAACGGCTATTATGCAGAGAAGATGGCCTTCTGGGAGCAGCCCTATGGCCTGGACTTCACTCCTCTTCAGTAAGGGCCATTAGTCAGCTGTTCTCTCTGAACACTGTCCTGTCTCACATTTACTTTTTCTTGCACTAACAAGGTCACAATATTGAATATCATTGTATTCAGATTCTTTCAAAGACATTATTCTCAGATGTGAAGTAAAAACATTTGGTGTATTCATTTGTGGTTCCAAGTGGGGATGCTAGATATGCTAGAGATGGCCTGTATGTGTGACAGTCAGAATAGATGCCACATGTATGGAAACCATTTTACTTGAAGTGCAATAAAACTCAAATTGGGCTTTTGTTAAAGTGACTGTGAGCAACAAATGTATGTGTATCAGTCAGTGTATGTAATGACTCTTCATGCCTTATCACATATCGTTTTCTACAAGGAAATGTTGATAAGTAAATGACACCCTTTATATTGTAGGACATTACACCTTTAATTCATACAGGTTTGTCTAGTTAGGTTGTTACATTGTGTACAAGCCCCACACTTCTAGTTTCCCTCAGTGTGATAACCATTTATAAAGTTTTCTGTTTTAGGCTGATTGTATTCAAAATGTACCAACTTCTCCCTCATAATATTTCCTCTTTTGAATATAACTCTTGACTTTTCAGGTTACACATAATTTTTTTTTTATCAATTAATTTTCTTGTCATATGTGTATATGTTGAGGGGGATTGTTTTTGGAAACTTTGGTATATTTACCTTTGATACAGGGTCTCCCTTTGTTTCCTATCAATTTCCTTAAAACATTTGTCCGTATACCCTTTGCTCCTGAACTTGTTTTAAGTCTCCAGAGGGTGAAAGTGTAATTTATTCACTCTATTGTTGGGGAAATAGTTTAATGTTTTCAATCCCTTCATGGGGTATGTTAGTTTAAAGACACACAATAGTGAAAGGTACCTGAATGGCATTCTCAGGAAGTGGATGAATGTGTTCAAACTGGAAACAGCTTCAGGCCCCACCATGATGAAGGCAAGATAGTCAAAAGCATTTGGTGAATAAAGCGTGGTGCACTTGAGTGGAGTTGTGAAACATATATGTACCGTAAACTGCAGTAGTGGAGAAACAAGAGGTCATAATACAACTAAAGGATATGACTAAAGGGATATTTGCAGGAACAGTACAAACTGTAGACTCAGCAATTATTGAGTAAAGCCTGTTTTGACATTCTCAAATAATGTGAGACTATTTGAAGCTGTTGTTCAGTAAGGCGTTGCAGTTATTTTATCTACTTTGTAATCCATATTTAAATGGCTAGTTGTGACCATTAGTAACAGTTGGGACTGAATGCATGAACAGGTTCATAATATATACTGTTTACCAATATTTCTATACAAATACAGAGTACATCACATATTGTATGGTTAAAATTACTACTGCAGTTTACGTTCTATTCTTTTTCTTAGTTATCTTAAGGTATGTAAGATAAGATAAGATAATCCTTTATTAGTCTTATGGCAGCATAGAGTAAAGTGCACACAAGAGACATAGTAAAGAAAGTGTAGTCTATCTATCCTTCCCCCTGTTAGTCATATAAGTTATCTGTTGCAACAACCTCATTTCTCCGTCTCTGCAGGCCCTTGGCACGGCAGGAGTTCTTCACCAAGCCCAAGTTCAGCCACCTCATTGAGCCCAATGACTGCCTCACTGCTCCCTGTGATGTCCTTCACCTGGACATGTACACGCTGCAGGTCAAAGACCTGGAGGTACTGTGTGTCTTCATTTTATTAGGAATTGTTCCACTCCACACACATTAGATTGTTGCAACAAATGGAACCCTGTGTTTCATTTCCCAGGAAATAAAGGGTCAGTTTCATTTTCATGTAAAAACGTCTGGTGTTTTCCATGGATTCACCGCCTGGTTCACTGTTCATTTCGAGAGCCTGGAGACGGGAGGCGCCTCTGTGGAGCTAAACACCGGACCTAACTCTGAGTATAACAGCAAAAACACTTACTAACTCATGTTGTGTAGTTAGAAAATTAAGCAGGGTAGTTTATTCACGAATGCCAGTGCTCATGAGTCCTTAGAGCAATTTTAACAGCCCATACAGACAATTCAAATAATCAAAACCTGTGAGTGGCAAACATGCACATACTTTGTGCTTTATAAACAATGTCTGAGTATATCTCTGTTACAGGCTGTAAAATCATGTTGTTTTACTCATACATCTTAGTGTCTAAAATCATTCTCTTTTCAGGCCCACACACTGGAAGCAGACTCTGTTCATGCTGGACAGGCCAGTTAGTGTGAACGCTGAAGACGCCATCAGTGGAACCATTCGCCTGCACAGGAACCCGGTCTGGAGACGCCACATGACGGTTACCCTGCACTGGAGCATTAACAGCAGCACAGGGGAAACGGACAACTGCCAGGCAGACATTTAATCTTCACTTTGTGCTCTCATTATCTAAATTTAATGACTATGTCCATAAATTGGTGGTTGATTGTTTTATTCTGTTTTCACATTTGTGATTCATGCATTGTGACTCTGTTACATTCATCAGCCTCCCAAGAGTACTAACTTGTCCTTGGATTTGCTCACTTGTATTTTTTTTTATGTCTGTCTCTCTCTCTCTCCATAGGTTGGGACAAAGACTTTCCCCATGTGGAGGTGACAGATTCTCCGTCAGCAGTGGAGATCCACAGATACAGTCCAAATACATCTTCTGTTGAGTTTAAGGGTCAATGAGGTGACCTGGAATGAAGTGACGCTCATCTGAACCCACATGTAGCCCCGTGGTGTTAAGCGTAATAACTACAGGCCCAGGTGATACATACAGCACACTGTGAACCATGTTATAAGAGCAGATTAACAATTAAGTTTCATGAAAAGAATGAACTGTGGTGCGTTTCTGTAACTTTGACTTGAATGTTCATTGGCTAGGTGGAAAAAGAGGCTTTTTAGAAGACTATGATCGATGAACTGACAAAAAAAATTGTCTTGAACACATGGTGCAACAAAAGAAATGGTTCAGTCTTCCACACTATGCTTTTATGCTTATTTTTAGTCTATGTGCAGATTGTTTTACAATAGGCATTTCATTTACATAGTAATTAGTTTGGGTGCTATACATGCTATTAGGCTTGTATGGGTTTAAGAAAACATTAACCATGAATATAATGTTCAGAGATACTTTTTTTTCTATATTCAAGATTAGAGTGAACCATGTACGCCAATGTAATCCTACTGTCACAAATGACAATTAGCCTTATGAGCTGAAATGGGCATCCAAAAACAACATTGTGGTACTTACAAAGATAATTAATCAATCCCAATAAATTAATAATTTGAAACGAAATATCTGGACAATTGGTAAACTTGTGTTGATATCAATCACATTAAAGTATTTTGGGAGTGTTTCAACTACTAATTTGCTCTTTGACCCTTTCTTAAGTCATGTGTAAACATTTAACTTTTTATTAGTTCTGTTGGTTTTCTGGTTTATTTTTTGAATTACATCAACATGACACTACAGTTATTCTTAGTAAAAGAGCATTTTTGTCTCGGTGTATGCACTCCTCTTGGTCATGGCTCCGTTTTACTCTTCGCTTTTGCTCTGGACCGCGTGTTGACCTCCGAGGTTAAAGGCTGAGCGGGTGAGGGTTCAGCAGGAGGAGGCCTTGAGAGAGGAACAAACAGGGGAGGTTTCACAACTTTGTCTTTATCCTCCTTCACCACACTTTTATCCCTTTTCTGCCTCAAGTGTTTATCACAGTGGTTCACAAACGTATCCAGCTTCACAAAGGTCTTGTTACACACTTTGCAGTGATAAGGCCGCTGTCCTTTGTTGAGGCGTATGTGCAGCCTGATGTATGACGATCGCACAAAGGTGCGGCAGCAGACGCCACAATTCAGATCCTCGTGGCTACTCTGTGTCTTCTCGGGCTGGTTCGGTGCCGGCGCTGACTCTGGTTTGGCCTCCCCGGCGGATTCCTCGGCCTTGTGTGAGAGCAGGAGTGACAAAGAGCGAAAACCCTCACCGCACTGCTCACACTTGAACGGCCGCTCCCCCGTGTGTAGACGAACATGTGCCAGGAGCCCGGCCTTCTGTGTGAATGACTTGTCACAATAGGTGCACTTGAAGGGCTTTTCACCCGTGTGGAGACGCTGGTGGGTCTTCAGATGTGAGGCGCGGCCGAAGGTCTTACCACACTCCGGGCATTTAAACGGCCTGTCCCCGCTGTGGATTATCTTGTGTGCCATCAGGTGGGAGGACTGATGGAAGTACTTGCCACAGGTGCTGCATCTGAACTTCCTTTCCTTGTTGTGAGAGGTGAGGTGAAGGGTCAGGTGGGCGGACGAGATGAAGGTTTTGGAGCACAGGCTGCAACTGTGAGGGTCCAGGCGGTGGCGGCGGTGTGGACGTCGCCCATTAGGGAGGCTGCTGCCCGCCTGGCAGGTGGGACATTTGGAAGGACTGGCTGCTTTCTGCCCACGCTGCTGTTTAGGAGATGCCGAAGCGTCGGTGGAATCAGAGTCGGGCTGTGGCAGGCTGCATCCACAGTCTGAGCAGAGCCCGGTCTGCTGGTCTTCATCACTGGCTTTATCCAACATGGTGCAATCTACATTTACAGTGTCACCGAAACATCACAGGGACATCTGAAAGAGATGAACACATCATGTTTGTTATGCTCGTATAGTGGTGCAGCTGCTTGTGCACCACTGTACGAGGCACACCTATGGCACATCAGATGTATTAAAACAGATCGAGGCTGAACCACATTCTCTTTTCTCATTAGTTACGCGGTACTGACGCCATGGACACGATTGTACCAAACATGACCTGATTACTAGGCTTGGTGAACTGGTCTAACAGGCAGAACATAACGTGAGACATGCAATTAAAAAAAAACAACCCAGAAAACCACAGATCAGCTGCAGGCCCGGCGTCGCCCTGAACAATGGGGGGATCTTCGATACGAGCAATACGCACCTACATGAAAGCTTGTACATACCGTGCTCATGCTGTCCTAAAGAGAATGTCAATGTGTTGAAAGTGATCGTCTAGTAACCGCAGTTCAATTCGTATATTACAGAAAAGCACAGGCAGATTGTAACGGAGGGGTGTAGCTGTTCATGCTCTCTGCGTTTTCCTGCAAGAAGCTGCCCGGGGTTCAGCGACGAGCGGCCGCAGCCTGCAGCAGCATCTAGCGAGAGGAGGAACAACTGTCTGCTTATGTGTGGTGGTGATGATGTGGAAGAAGTCAGTACAGGCAGAAAACACTAAATACGAACTTCATTGAAAAATGAATTTTCACTGACAAAAGGTTTGCTTTAGTAATCCAACATAACCCGTTGTGTACAGATCCAACACATAGGAATAATATTGGCTATTGTTTATTCTCTTATGATGTATTGTCTTTGGGAATGGGCTGTAATCAGATACTTTTCGATGGACATGATGACGTCCTCTTAACTCACATTTATTAGTTTCGTTTCCTTTTGGATGTTAGTAGAAACGGTCTGTCGTTTGCTTTGAAGTGTAATTCTTTTTAAGTTTCGTTTTGCCAGAAAACGAGAGAAACAATAAGAGGTGTGTTGTTGGGGTTGGACACCAGCAGCCTTTATAAACAGCAGAAATAATTCACCATCATTCATTTCTTTGGCGAACTTGACGACAGCAGAACTGATGCGACTCTTCACAGATATGCCTGAGGTAACTTTACCTTTTCCTTTTCTTCAACCAATGTGTAATTATAGTTATTAGCATTTTATTCCGCATCAGAGTGAAACATAACCCACATACAGGGTCATTATTGGAGGAAAATGCATTCCACAATAGACAACATCAAGAGGAAACTATTCAACGCAAGATAAATTATGAAGAATATTTTAATTCCTCAACAAACAAACAAAAAATACTGGAATTGTATTTTTTAATAGATTAGAATTCATAATTTCAGTTTTTTCTGTACTTTTCGTTCAAATTCTTGAGCTTTTTTCTTGTAGATTTTACTTTAAATTTTAACTTTTACTTTCTTCTCTATTTTATTTTCTAGGAATATCACCCCCCTACCAGATCCGTATTTATTATTATGTTTACTTACTCCATCGAAGGCTAATTGATGTAGTTATTTTGTATAAAGTCTATTTATACATATATATTTTTAGCCAGTCTGGATCCATTTCCTGGTTTAGTGTTAGCAGATTGATAAGCTTCAATAGCCACCAGAAAGGGATAGGAACTTTTCCAGTATCATCAAATCATTATACTGGTATTTCCAGTTCAGAGTGAGCATAGACAGCCGCTGATAGGCTCCCAGTCCTCCAACTGGGAGTAAACTGGGTCGCAGACGGATCACAGGTCAAATTTAGGTCGCTTTAGTTTTCCTTGTGGGTCACTAGTGCTCGAGTTAGTTGGAGCTGCAGTGAAGCAAAGATCATCAGTTTTATTTTCCCGAAGCTCCATAAACCTGTTTTGTGAATAGATGTTTACATATCTTACTCATATGAACAAACTTATGATCAGGAAACATTAACTTCTTGTTCTAATGTTGTCAGTCTGTGTAATAAAATACTATAAATCAGTTAACACCTTTGCATCTGTAATCTGTGTCCTGACTATAAATGTCTGAGCCACGCCCCTGGTTTTCATACGGTCAAACAAACAGAGAAGTAAATACACATGAGTAAACTACAAATGCAGAAATTAACAAACTAAACCGACTTAACTGACCTAACAAAGGGCGGCTGTGGCTCAGGTGGTAGAGCGGGTCGTCCTCTAATCAGAAGAAGATTGTGGTCCATCGGTGTGTGTGAGTGTGTGTAAATGATCAGTTAAGATTCTGTTGGTCAGTTGGCTCCTTTCATGGCAGCCTCTGCCTCCAGTTTGAATGTGTGTGTGTGTGTGTGTGTGTGTGTGTGTGTGTGTGTGTGTGTGTGTGTGTGTGTGTGTGAGTGAGAAAGGGGTGAACGTTGGTATGTAGTGTAAAGCACTTTGAGTGGTCAGAAGACTAGAAAGGAGTTGTATAAATGCATGTGCATTTACAGATCTGACCCAATGAGCTGAGGTCAGAAGGGGAGAACATATATGACGGGTGTTCAGACCACAACACAGATGTAACAAAGACAATCAACTCAATAAAACAGGAGAATATGTCTATTAATATACTGTAAATATTTTAACAATTAACCAAAACATAAATCACCAACAAAACTAATGTACTTTAAATATATAAACAAAATCGCTAAGCCATTAATCCCAATCCCCCCATGACATGGCGTACACTTGATACACTTCAATTGGCCACTTCCTGTATTTAAAGGCTCCCCTGTAGGGGGCGCATATTTTGCTCCAGTCTGCCAATGTTTCCAGCAACAGCACCCTCAGCACTGGTAACTCAAAGAAATTTAGAACGACCTAAGTCACCAAAGTTATCTAAAAACAAACTTAAGTGTTGCTGTTAAGAAGTTCACATGTGCACTACAGTACTAAATGAGTATTATGTATGTATAGAGTCATTGTGTATCGAACAAAAGCTATGTATCATCTGTTTGCTGATTTGGGTGCAATATGTATGAGGTCAACAGGCAAACAAAACTCAATGAGGGATAAATTATTTATTAGGCTACGCGTAAACTATTGAAAAATAAATAGTGTGCAGGAATGTTACTGACATGTAAATCAACTGTGTGGCAGCAGGTGCAGCCGTGAGATGAAATTGTTCTGCAATGTAATGAACTGTACTCTGACTCTCTTACAGCATCCAAGCCTGACAGGATGAGTTCTAAGACCAAGAAAAGAACTGGGTAAGTGCACTTCTGTTTTTATGTTGTTTTATGTGCCAACTTAACCAGCAAATGGAATAACATGCTATTTTGACCAAAGTGCAGTGAAGCAACATCTGATTTGAAATTGATTTTGTTGTGAAACGTAAGATTGCTTTTTTTAGGAAGGTGACTGCATATTGCCTTCATACGGAAGTTGGCTGATTCCTACGCCCTGTTGTTTTGTACAGAACAATATTGTTGCATCAGACGGATGTATAAATGTCAAATTAAACAGTGGACCTAGTGTGTTGGTGTAGAAATGAGAGCTTATTTGCATGACTGATTATTCACAATAACAGCACATGACAATGTCTTAACCACTAAGAATCCCATTTACAGGAGATTTTTGTATTAATCAATTAAACTTTTAAACTGCTGTAAGATTCAAAATCCATATCCATAATGAGTGGTGTTATAAGTGAACATTAGGTAGAGCAAGAGTCTTGTTTTAAATTCTACGATATACTTAACATTATGTCTCTGAATCAATTTTATTGACCAACAAGGAAGTAAATAAAGCACTTAATGGCTAAACATACAAGTCCATTATACATGCTGGTTGATTTATTTTAACTCTAGTTTTTTACTCTTTAATTCTCCATCTTTGTTTAGAACGTCCTTTGGGGCCACAGCCCCGCCCTTCATTGACTACCTGCAAGATATTCTCCGTCGATATCCAGACGGTGGACAAATTTTGAAGGTGGGTACCATATTCTGTCAAGTACTTATAAGTATATTTATAAGAGCTAAATGTGGTACATAAAGTAAGATATTTGGGTCACCTCGTCAGGGATGACATAAGTGATAATGATGATGTGCAGCACCAGTGTTGCAAATTGTATGCACAGGTCAGTATGCTGGCACGTAAATTTCACATGTGCACTGATAATGTTAAAATAGCTCTCTTTAAAGCCCACTGTACTCCACTTTATACAGCCCACTTGTGGTGCAGTTACAGTAAGGCAAAAATGAAAACGCTTCAGTTGGCTTTTAATGATGCTTTTAGAATCTTGCTCAAGCTCCATAGATGGACAAGAGCTAGTCAAATGTTTGTGACTAGAAAGGTAACTTCTTATTATGCTGTTTTGAGGAATTTGAGTTACAAATTTATATGTCGACTGATTGACTCAAAAAACTCAATCATAAATGTATTAACTGAGCCAACACAAAGTGACACAAGGTATTCCTCTTGTTGTGGAAACATTAGAACAAATGTCTCTATGTCTTTTAATCATTGGTGACTTTTGTACTGCAAAGACTATAGCTGTCTGTGTTTTCTCATATCGTATTGTATTTATTTGTTGTTGTTTTATCTGTTTTGTATGGACCCATGTGTCTGAAATAAAAGTTGAATATAATAAAAATGTTGTATAACAAAGATAGCATTCTTTTTTAGGGGTAGCTTATAAACATTCAGATTTTGGAAGTCTAATTATTTTGGTATAACTAGCGTGGTTGCTGAACATGTTGATCCTGTATGAATTTATTTGGAACCCTGAAAACAGGTGATTTTATTTGATTCACAGACTTTAAGGATATGAAATATGAACAAAATATTCAAATTGCACTTTTTGTCCTGCAAATGAAACCCAAAGGATGAGTCACACTCAATGAACCCATGTATGACATTAGTTTTTAAATTGTATTCAACCAGAGGGGCCCCCACCCAGGGACCACACAGGGACGCGACATCTTTTTGCATTGAATGTATTGTGCTTTGTCCTTGTTAAACAATAATAGCAATTAAATGAAGACGGTTTCTGTTTAATGTTGACATAAGGGCTGTATTCCCCACAATATAAATATAATTTGGGTTAACTGGTCAGCGAAGCAGTCCTTCGTGTCGGAGGTAAATAACCACATGTAATGTCACCGACTGTGGGAGCCTGTTAAAGACTCTGCTTGCTCGACAAAAATATATCTAATATTAGTGTCACACTGAGTAATCTGCCAATTTTCTAAACTTGATTTGATTTGCGTGGTTTCAATAAAAAAATTGCAACAAGTTGGCAAACGTGTTTCCCTGCCCTCAATCTCCCAACTATTTAGGTTTTCTTTTGCGTTACGTTAGATCTGTTCGTTTTGCTTTAATTGCTGTTTGTGTGAGAGTACTTAGTTTGTGGCCCCTGTCCAAAAGCCTTTTTTTTGTAAAACAAACTTCAAATTGATATGCAAAAGCTGCTTCTTGTTAATAGACTCAAACATTGGAGTTCTTTTCCATCTGACTATACACTGAGATACCAGTTCCATTCATCAGTGGAGGTAAAAATTATAAAATGATATATAAATATAATCTACACCTTCAAAAATTACCAGTTGTAGCAATACCTTTCTGAGGCAATGTCAACAATACTGAACATGATAAACCATATTTATCCCAGAGCCACTGAATTTAGTTTTAATAGATTTAGCCTCGGTGGGTGTAATAAATAAACTTGTAACTCCATGTCATATTGATAGTCTTATCAATTTCTCACTTTTAATAAAGTTGCACTCGGCTCACCCATGAAGGTGTTTTGAATTAATCCGGCTGATTAGACTCTTAGTCTTGTTTACGCTGGTTGGAGACGTGCTGGGATTACATTTCACCAAGCACTATGTACTCATGAGAACGATAAAGCGCTATTGGTTTCCCACCCAAACAGGTTTATTAACACCAGATAGGTGAGGGAGATTTCAATCAAGCGCAGTTTGTACACGCCTACACAGCCCTGAGACGAGGTCTTATTAGGCAACATACTTTCAATGAAAATATTTGTGTAGTTGTATTAAGAGTTAGCTTGGGCCTTAACTATCTTCTCTTGTGTTTGCCTGATTTTGGAGCTTGGCACAGTGGGAGTGGTGCAGAGGAACGTGGCAATCCTTGAGTGTTAGATTTGGTCTGCTCTAATGGTTATTGTTTTTATCTGTCAACAGGAGCTGATCCAAAATGCAGATGATGCTAAAGCCACAGAAGTGGTTTTCATCCATGATGAGAGAAGCTATGGAACTGAGAGCCTTTGGACCAATGAATTGGGAGAATACCAAGGTATGCAGCATCTTCAGAGAAAAGCCAAGCTCTTATCAACTACAGTCGTGATGTATTTTTCACCCAAAATGAATATGATAAAATTGATAAAAGAGCATATAGAAGCAAATGATGTTAGCTAGTAATAACATGTCAGCTTTGGAGTTTGTATGCGATTGTTGTTTTCATGTGGGTTTTCTCCCGTAGTCCAGGTTGTTTTGTCAAAGAGGAAAAGTGTAATGTTTTATTACTTATCACAAAATTCTTCTTCATCTTGACAATAACAGGCTAGTTTCTGGCGACCTAACATAAAGTTGGTTGTCATGATCACTTGATAAGTTAGCATTAGGGTCTGATATGCTAAAACATTTACATGTGTTTTCTACATTTCTCTACATTTACAGTAGGCTGTGGTCTCTATATAATGATATTAAAATAACTTAAAGTGTTCCTGTTTTAATCAACACTTTACAATATTGAGACCTTCTGGTGGGAAATTGCCTAATGTTTACTGTTTATATGTTACTTAATGCATGCTGGGATGGACTTCAAAATAAGCAGTTATTGAACATTTAACACTTGTTAATGTAAACATTCTTAATGTGTCCCAGTTTACTTCCTGCTTCAGTGCAAGGCAGCTATAGAAGGAGGAAGGGTCATTATGTCACTGAACTCACATTGGTGCCAGTCTGGTAGAATTCTACATGTATTTGATTGTATTAAAGTCTTTTTGTTATCATTAACTTAAAAACAATACATTTTGGATAATGTCTGTCCTATTATTGTCAGGAATCACCCAATTTTAAATGCCTGCAAACATCTAGATCCTTGTAATTGTAATTGCTAAGTGAAAATGGTGTAAGGATGATGTACTGACCCTTCATTAGTTTATTAATTCATTGCTGTGTATGTGAATGACATCAGTTGTCAAGACGTAAACATGTTATTGAGCTGAATTTCCGTTGAAACAGTCTGTAGGGAAAGTGGAGAGAATTAATGAAGACACAAAGGAATTAAATCATGTCATAAGCACATTTTTTTATCTGCAAAGGTCCTGCTCTCTACGCCTACAACAATGCAGCGTTCACTGAGGATGACTGGAAAGGAATTCAGATGGCAGGGCGGAGTGTCAAGCGCAATGACCCAAACAAAGTGGGGAGGTTTGGAATCGGCTTCAACTCTATCTACCACATCACAGGTAAAACTATAGACAAATATACTCGTAAACCAAATGGTCTTTGTTTTTGTCTTTAGAAAAGATGCATAGTAAATTAATGGGGCAATATTTGTTTTACTTCTTTCACAGATGTGCCAAGTATATTCAGTTCAGAGCACCTTGGCATGATGGACCCCCAAGAAAAAATATTTGGACAAAGGAACGGGGGTTTTCTGTGGTCTTTGTATGATACAGAACACCAGGAAGCTCTAACTACTATGCACGATCAGTTCCAACCCTTTCGAGATATAGTTTCACTCGTAAGCAAGCAACAAGAATGGTCAAAAGTCATCATGGAGGATCAGCACTTTGACGGGACAATTTTCAGGTTCCCCTTGCGCAATAAGGCATCAGATATTTCAGATAATCTATATGACTCTAACAAGGTGGTTGAGCTTTTTGATAGCTTCATTGCGGACGCAGACTTGAGCCTTCTGTTCCTGAAAAATGTGACATCTGTGTCCTTGATACATATCAATGTACATGGCAAAGTTAACACCAGACTTGAAGTGATCTCTTCAGTTTCCACAGATGTCATTCTGGAGTCAGGAGACAACTCAATCACCGAGGGTTCAACAAGGTTCAAAATGATAACCCTCAAATCAGAGGACCAAAAAGAAACAAAGTGGCTTTTGACAACATGTACCATGAAAGAAGGCAATGTAGAAAATCTTGATTCACTTGCAAAAAAGTTGAGCTTTTTCCCTCAAGTTGACTTGGCATTCCCTTGTGGTGAGAAGAGAGACTGCAGTGAGAGTAGACTGAGCTGCTTTCTTCCTCTCCCAAACAATGAATCCAACAAGACAGGACTCCCAGTATATATCAACGCATGCTTTGGCCTCACAGACAACAGAAGACACATCAAGTGGCAAGAGGAGGACCAGAAACATGACGAACATGCTGTGTGGAATGAATTGCTGATGAAGGAGGTGCTCCCACAGGCATACCTCATGATCATTCAAGATGCCATCAGACTTGCCCAAGAATCTATTCTGCCCGTCTCTTCAGTGTACGATCTGTGGCCAGATATCGCCCAGATAAAGCACAAAGAAAAATGGTATGCCGTTGCTCTGGTTGTTTTTGATCACTTATTCAGACAGAACATGGCTGTCCTCTCTCTTGCCAAAGATGAAAGAGAATTCATCACTCCATCAGAAGCCGTGTTCCCCTGTAATGGTCCAACAAGCCCTGACATATTGGCCGCCATTAAAAGAACTCTGGTTTCATGTGGAGAAAATCTTGTCACTCTACCAGGTAGTGTTGCAAGAGCTATAAAGGAGGCCTATCCACACTTCAACACCCTTAAACATGTGACTCCAACTTTCCTTAGGGACATTCTCCGTAGGATTAGTGTGGACATCATCTCTAAAGACGACAAACTCTGTCTTTTGGAATATGTCTTAAGTGATGGAAAATACAGAGAACTCAATGGTCTTCAGCTACTTCCACTCAACGATGGCTCTTTCAGATCTTTCTCAAACAGAGACGAGGACACTGCTTTAATTGACAGCAAGGAATTTCCAAGGTAGGTTTTTTATTTTCTGGCTTTATTCTCTTTACAGTCATATATTAAATAAGTTAACATAAATTTATAATAATTTAACTGTATTTTAAAGCAATTTCATCCTAAAATACTGAAGCTATTACACATTAAGTTGCCAAATGTTTACCGCGGTTCCCCAAAGCCAGTCCTAGGATCATTAGTACTGATTGCCTCACACTTGCTTCGGTATATTATTTGACAATTATAAAAAAAAAATCTGGTTAAATTGTAAAAGAATTAATATTTTTTGGTCACTCAATGTACACCAAGATTATATGCCAGTGTCCTCGTTTTTGTTTCATACACAATAAACAAACCTATCCTCTGTGCAGAGTCTTGCTACCATGCTGCAAACACCTCTTCATCCCAGATGATCTCAATCCAGCCTGCAGTACCCACCTGGAAGAACTGGCCAGAAAAAGTAGGAATGTCATTTTATATAAAAGTGATTATTAAAGTTATTTGCGTCTGTCGCTGCATGTTTTGCACTTCACAAACATGTTTGCACATATAATAAAAAAATCTATTTTTCAGATTTATTCAAGGTCATCAACATTAAAGCAGACCATGTGGCCGAGTTTACAAGGAGGTATTTGCCACAGGACTGGAAGCAGATGATGACGGGGCTTGTTACCTGGGACACCAGCAGCAGCCAACATCCACCTTTGGACTGGCTCCAAGAGTTCTGGAAATTTCTCAACACTCACTTCAAAGAGTTAAGTAGTTTCACTGGAATGCCATTAATACCAGTCAGTCCCCTGTCTGTCAGTCAGCCTGTATCACTAGCAAGACTAAAGCAAAACACAACCCTCATTTTTCAGAAAAGCAAACAGATGAACTTGCCAGAACAAATAGCTCAGTTGGTTAACAAAGTCGGTGGCACAGTGGTGAGAGGAAACGATTGGCTCACACACAAAGACCTAGACTCGTATGTGCTGGGCCCATCTCCAAGGAGTGTCATGAAAGTCTTGGCAAATTTAGATTCCCAAGATCTCATCAGAAAATTCAGTAAAGCCTCTTACAAAGCACGAGAAGAACTGAAAGAATATCTCTCTCATCTGGATTCACGTATGGATTCTCTCTCAACCTCTGAGTTAGATTTACTCTCAAAGTTGCCTCTGTTTCAGACCATGAGTGGTTCCTGTGTTGAGGCTCAATCAAAACAGGCTGTGCTTCTTATGTCTGGTCTAACAGTACCAGCAGATTTCCCTATGCCTGATTCCGTTGTACAGTGTGCAACTGAGGCTGATCGCAGACTGTTAAAGCTGCTCAAAGTTAATCTCTTGGACACCGCTGAAGCAACCAATCTCCTCATTGATTGTATCGAGAGGAAGGCTTGCAGAAAAGAAGACACTGAGAAAATCATGACTTGGATTTTACAACATGGTGATATCCTTTTCTCTCAAAATCAGACCTTGAAACGCAGATGTAAGGACTTGGGCTTCATGGAAGTGAATGGAAAGCTGAGAAAGACCTCAAGCTTTTTTGATCCAAGAATTGAAAACTTTAAAGTCATTTTTGAGTCAGATTTCTTCCCTCCACCTTTATACACTGAAACATCACAGATGCTTAAAAGCCTAACAGATCTCGGATTGCTATATAAAGAATCAGATGTGTCACCTGAGCACTTGCTTCAAGCCGCCACACTGATTGATAGGCTTCATGCTGATTCTCAAACTGAAGCTCTCAATAGAGCTCAGGTGCTCTTGAAGATGTTGGATACTAATGATCTACTCTCAAAGTTTTCTCCTGACCAGCTTCATCGCCTCAAGATGCTAAAATGGATCCCATGTCCTAAGCCTGGTAATGAAAAAAAACACAACAATGACACATATCAGACAAGTTGTTTCTTCTGCCCGGATGAAATAAGACACTCTGTGTACAAAGACATTGTTGGGCATGTGATGCCTCTGGTGGAAAAGTTCAGTGACAGAGTTAGCACCAAACTTGGTCTGAAACGCCTGCCCACACCTGAGAAAGTGTTTGAGAATTTGTCAGTCTTGACATCAATGGCTGATCCTGACACAAATGTGGATTTCATAAAGGAGTTGCATAGCATTTACAAACACATGCAAGACCACATCTCTGACTTTTCAACAATGATGAACAAAGACACACCCTGGCTGTGGAGCCACAACCAGTTTGTAGCACTTCAGGATCTGGTTCTAGACTACCCACCCAACCTTGATCTGAGCTCTTACATTGGGAAGGTGCCAAATGAATTTCGGCCATACAAGAACTTGTTCCGGGAGTTTGGCCTGAGAATGTTGCTTTCAGATGAAGAAATTATTGGTATTCTTAATTCCATCCAGCAAACCATTGAAGAAAGGCAACAGCCATTTGCAAATTCCTCTGAGGTAAAAGTGTCGATAGAAATTCTTAACTGGCTGTGGAGAGAGAAGAAGACAGTTCAGGATGACATCCCAGTGCCAGTCCTCATAGAGGGTGATCAACATACCCTAAAACCACTGTCCACCGCAGTCTTCTGTGATGTCAGCAAAAATGGGTTGAAAGAGCTTCAGTACAGCCAGGAGGACATTCATGTTTTGCATGAACAAATCCCAAAAGCAGCTGCTGAATGGTTTAACATCCGATTTCTCAGTACTCACATCCTGGATCCAGAGTTAGTGGGAATAGAACAGTGTGGGCAATCTGAACCGATAACAATAAGGATTAAAAACATTCTTAAAGAATATGATGAAGAAAGTGACATCTTTAAAGAGCTCATTCAAAATGCAGAGGATGCTGGGGCAGAAGCCTGCAAATTCTTGGTGGATTTCAGAGTACACAAAGATAGCCCTGAAAGTCTCATTGACCCTGACATGACTCTTTGTCAAGGACCTTGCCTTTGGGCATTTAATGATGAGCAGTTCACAGCTGAGGATTGGAAAAATATTGTCAGAGTTGGTGCTGCCTCCAAGGAAAACAAGGTGGAAAAAATTGGAAAGTTTGGACTTGGATTCAATACTGTGTATCATGTGACAGATATTCCTTCTATCCTAAGTGGCAACAGTCTTCTCATACTTGATCCAAATGTGACTCACCTCAAGAAGCACATCAAACAGAATACAAATCCTGGAATCAAGCTGGATCTCTCTCAGAAACGACTTTTTCATTGCTTTCCTGGTCAGTTTGGACCATATGAACGCATTTTTGGATGTCATTTCAGCAGACAAAGTCCCTCTGAGCCCTATCCAGGCACTCTGATCAGACTACCTTTCCGAACTGAAGAAGAGGCTGTCAAGTCAGAAATAAGTTCAAAGGTGTATCACAAACACAATATCATCACTTTTCAACAGCACTTAACTAACAATTCACAAACACACCTGCTGTTTTTGAAGAACATCAATACATTATCTCTACAACGTATCTTGAACAATGTATCAACTCCTCCAAGAGATAACGAAATAGAAGCCGTCCTCACTGTCTCCAAAACCACAGTGAGTACAATGAGGATTCCTGATGGAACCAATATGTCCAAGCAACATGAAGCAGAGAAATCATTGATGAAACTTGATGGAAAATGCAAAGAAGTCATTGACTGCGGCACAGTCAACATTGTCCAAATAACCAGTCAGCAATCTGGTGTAACTGAAGTCCAGTCCTGGCTCCTGTACAACTGCTTTGGGACACATCAGTCCTTGCAAATGGCCCTTCAAAAAAACAAGCAAGCAAGGTTCTCTTTACCCATCGGGGGCATTGCTGTGCCTTTGCAAAATGATCCAGAAACTGGGAAACTGACCTCATTACAAACAGATCTTGTTGGACAGGCATTTTGCTTCCTTCCTCTTTCCATTCACACAGGTCTTCCAGTCAATGTAAATGGAACATTTGCTGTGACAAGTAACCGAAAAGGTCTGTGGGAGAGTGGGGTAAAACATGACTGGAACAAAGCCCTTCTTCAAGATCCAGTAGTGACGGCATATGTTACTGCACTTTTGACACTAAAGAGTATGTCTGAAAACAAGCAACTACAACCTTACTTGTATCACACATTTTGGCCTGATAGAGAGAAAGTCAGTGAAACTTTCAAGCCTTTGGTTGATGCATTGTACTCCATCATTGCTCAGCACTCCATTGGCCTAGAGCTCTTTAGTGATGGAGAACATTGGTGCTCAATTGACAATGCAATATTTCTACATGAGAGCATCGAAGAGGATAAGGACATAAGTGCACTTGTAGTGCAGGTATGCAAGAAACATGTAAAAGCACCCAAACATGTTGTTCCTCTTCCACTGTGGTTGAGAAATGGCTTCAAACAGTCCGGCCTCGAGACGGTTCTACAGGAGAGAACATGGAACTGGGACAAGTTTTACCAAGAAGTGGTGTTTAACAACCTTGGTACCATGGATCCGAAGAGTAGAGATACTCTTGTGCTGCATGCTATTGACCTAAACAACCAAGAAATTGACAAACTACTGGACTGCTATCCGTGCATCCCCACAAAAGGTGGACAGCTCCAGCTTATCAGGAAACTTGTGAATCCTTCAGGAAGAGTCGCCTGTCTTTTTGAAACAGAAGAGGGACGCTTGCTTGGTGGTACCAAAAATGACTTTTGCTCCCCCAAAAGGATTCAACGCTTGTTAGAACTTGGAATGGCAAGTTATGATCTCCCACTGGAAGACATCACAGAGAAAGCAGGCACAATCCCCCAAACCTGGAGCATAGACAAAAAGAAGGCATATGTGCATTTGAATTGCCTTCTTGAACTTATGAAGAGTCACATGTATGATGAAGACTCTCACCACTGGGAAACACTAAGGATGACTGAATTTCTCCCAGCATTTTCCCCGGTGACACAAAAATGGAAGGAAATGTTACATTTCAAAAGCCCACTGATGTTTTTATTGGCACATGCTCCCCACTCGTAAACATGACACAACATGTTCTTGATCATAACAATCTGAAAATACACAGTGCTGATCCAGTCCTACACATTTTGAGAGTTCATGACAGCCCAGAGCCTGAGGAAGTGCTTCAGCAGCTGCAAGAAGCATGTGAGCAGTCTGAATCCATTGACACATCCATGCGTCACAAAATAGCATCTGAATGCTATAAGTTCCTGAATCAGTGGCTCATTGATTCTGGGGATTCCACTCTCATTTCACAGAGGGCAAATTCATTCCCATTCATTCTTGTTGGCAGTACATTTGTAAATGTTAATTGTGTAGCTGAAAATGGGCAAGTTGAGGCAAAACCCTATCTCTACATTCTTCCAACTGCCTTCAAAGATTTTAGGAGGCTCTGGGAAAGCGTAGGTGTTGAAAGATGTTTTACAACAAGACAGTTTCAAAATGTTCTCCAGGAACTGCACTCTCAACATGGTAACAAGGCCCTGCCTAAGAGTGATCTCAAAATGTGTCTCACAATTCTCAAAGAAGTGATATTGGAGGCAAAAGAGGAAATGACTAACGACTATCTCATACCCAACGAACATGGTGTTTTACAACCTACGAGTGAGATATTTTACAATGACAGTCCATGGATGCCAGTCACTACAGGTGTCACATTATGTCACGAGCTCATCCCCCGTGTCATGGCACGCTACTTTGGAATTAAAACTACCAGGCATCATACCCTCCAAAACTACGAAGTTGAGAACATTTCACCATTTGCCTTTCAGTTTGAACAGCAGGAACAACTAACTGTTCGAATCAAAAACATAATTTCAGCCTATCCAGCAAAGAAGGATATCCTAAAAGAGCTTATTCAAAATGCTGATGATGCAGAGGCAACAGAAATTCACTTTGTTTGGGACAAACGACAGCATGGAAAAGATAAAACATTTGGGGAGAAATGGAACCAGCTGCAGGGTCCAGCACTGTGTGTGTTCAACAACAAAGTATTTTCTGATGCTGACCTGGCTGGCATTCAACAGCTGGGAGAAGGAGGAAAGCACAACTCTCCAGGGAAGATAGGAAAATACGGAGTAGGCTTCAACTCCGTTTACCATCTGACTGACTGCCCCTCAATCCTCACTGGAGATGACATACTCTGCATTTCTGATCCCAATCAAAAATACATTGAAAGTTATTCAGACAAACCACCAGCTGGCACGGGCTATAAACTAGCTGACACTTTCAAGAACATGTACATGGATGTCTACAAATCTTTTCTTCCAGACAAATTTTCTCTAAAAGAAGGCACCATGTTCAGATTACCTCTAAGGATGGGTACTATGGCAAACGACTCTAAAATATCCCAGAAGGGAGTCACTGACCAGGATATGGAAGAACTATGCTCTGCACTCTCTGAAGATCCAGAAGGACTAATTCTGTTTCTGAAAAACATCTGCAAAATAAAAGTCCATGAAATCAATGAACATTCAGGGAAACTTGAAACCATATTTGCGGTTGAAAAAAGTGTACCAGAGAAATGCAGAGACAGAAAAGATGCTTTTGTAAAACTTCAACAAAATGCGCTGCAATCTGACAAAGAAACGGCAGAAAAGGCTATATATGAAACCTTGATTACAACCTCCGAGAAAAGGCAAACTAGATGGATCATTGCGGAACAGTTTGGCTCATTTAAAAACAATGGTGACAGAGAGCTAACCCAGTCAGACAAACTTCCCCAAGGAGCCATAGCAGCGCTTGTGAGCTCAAAAGATCAATCACCACACGGGCCTATGGATTTTAATGGACAAGCCTTTTGTTCACTTCCTTTGCCAGGGAAAACTGGACTGCCAGTGCATGTCAATGCAAACTTTGAGGTAGATTCTGCCAGGAGAAGCCTTTGGAAAGAAGATGGGCAAAGTCGTAAATCTAACTGGAATGAATCTTTGAGACAGAATGTCATTGCGCCACTGTATGCCGATCTCCTTCATTACATCAGCTGTGGCATTGCAAAAAAGAAAGTCCCTTCTGCACGTATTGAGTCATGCTACGTATGTTTTTGGCCAACTGTGTCCAAAGATGTTGGCCAGGATTGGCATGAAATGATACATGAGGTGTACAGATCAATCAAAGAAAGAGGCCTTAATGTGATTCCAGTGATGCAGAGTTCAACACTCATAATTGCAGGCCGAGAAGTTATGCAGTACTCTCTTGACTGGTGTAACGTCAGAGAAACTGAAACAACTAAGGCACCTTACCTGACACACTCATCAAGAGATGAGATCCATCCCATTTTGGAAGATCTTGGAATGAAATTGGTTCCGTTTTCCATGCACAAAGTTTGGACAAGTTTCAAATCCGCTGACATTAAAGTGAAAGATGTGAATCCTTCAACTGTCCAGACTTTCCTGAGAGAAAAAACCCTCAATGACCCAACAAAAACAGATGAGCAATTGCCGTTGCCCATAACTGCCACTCTGATCAGAGATGAAATCAGATTTTCAAAGCTCTTGAGTTTCTGCTTAAAAGATTTCGACTTTAAAAATGCCACCAAGGACAACTCAAGTTTACTCAATGGGCTTCCACTTCTTCTCACAAGCGATAAAGTTTTGAGAGTGTTTAACTCAAAATCTCCCAAGCTGATATCAAGATATGACAGTCTGTTCTTTGGCTACGAGGCGCAATTTGCAGATTATGAGACAAACAAGAGGCACATTCATGCTCTACAAAGCCTTATCAACAGTTTGACGGTTCCATGTGCAGAGAAATATATAAAGCCGTTAGTTCAGCAGCTTCTCCAGAACTGTGAAGTTGATCGACAAAGTGGTCTTCATGTCCCAAACCGCATCATGTTGGAGTGGTTAAAATCACTTTGGAAGTTCTTAATGAGTGAAATTAAAACTGAAACATCTAGTGGTGATAAACAAAACCTGACATTAAGTGATGTGAGACAACTCTTCAGTGACTGCTGCATTTTACCTGTTGTGTGTCCAAGGTTAAACAACAAGCCCTTCCTGCAAACCATGAAAGACATGCCAAGTGTGATTCATTTTGCCTCAGAAAAAGACATATCAGGCATCCTCTTTAAACTTGGTTTTATGAAGCTTGACAGTGCATTCATCACAGGGTATGTAGACCGACATGTTCACTCACTTCTACACTCAGAACTTATGGATGTGAATGATAACAGCTCTGTGTTGGACCAGGTCGTCAACATTAACCACTCAGAGTTTCCCAAGCTTTCTATTGAAGAGATGAAAGAGCTACAGCGTTTCCTGCAGTCTGGAGTATCCAAGTCTAAAGACAAACAAGGGTATCAGAAAAAACTCAAATCATTGCCATTATTTGAAACAATCCATGGTAACAGAGTGAGGATTGATGGGCCCAGAGAGGTATTTATCCTCAACAGCAAGTATTCAAATACGTTTCCAGATTTGTTCATGCTGTCCGACATCAACAGCATTTTTCTCCAATACAATCCAGATAACTGCAGTCTGTCAGAAACATTGAACATCCAAACCCTGACTGATTTGGACTATTTCATGAAGTTCATTCTGCCCATTGTACACACACTCAAAGAGATGCAGTTGCTTCACTGCCTCAAACTGTTACTGTCACCACAATTCAGTTACTCTCAAGATAGGGACAAAATCATCTCCTCAATGAAGACAGTGAAACTAATTCCCAATTCTCAAGGCAGATTGGAGACGGCCTCATACTACTTTGATGAGAGTGTCCAGCTATACAAGAAAATGTTGCCCAAAGAGAGATTTGTGCCCCAGACATTTTGGACTGAGATGTGTGAAGGACATCTACTCACAACCCAACCGAAAGGCTTACTAAGAGACCTTGGAATGAAGCATGTTGTGTCTAAAGATGACATAATACATTTTGCACAACAGCTAGAATCAGAAGCAAAAGAAAACCGTCAACTTGAGGAATTAAAACAGAAATCATCACTTATTTTCAGAGCAGCCTTGACTAGAGCGAGTAACGACAAATACAAAGAGGAAAAGTTGCTTGAGAACATAGCTGACATTGAGTTTATTTTTCCTGTGAAAATTCGAAAAGAACTGTGCAACTATCACCAACCATTTGCTTCTGAGAGTACTGCTGTTAAAATAAGAGGGTCTTTGATGGAAAGCGATGCTAAACATCAAGAATTGATTTGGTCTTCAATGCCAATTATACATCTACCGGTTTATACGACACCCAAGCTCGTGAAAATGATGGAAAATGCAGGAGCGCTTGAACAACCACCTTCACACTGTGTAACCAGGAATATGAGCAACATCTGTCAGTCGCCATGTAAAAATGACCAGTTGATCCAAACCCGTGCTCAGGTTTTCAGAAGTGCATATGCTTACCTGCAAGCAAACGGGTTTGAAGGACAACCATTGGCCGGTCTTCCAGTTGTGTTGGTTGAAAAAGACAAAGGACTTGTGAGGACTGATGATGCATATGTTTTACTTCCTCATCACCACGAGTTCAGACCGTATTTGTACAACATTTCTCCGCAGGATGTTATGTTCGCAGTCTTCTTCAAGAAAATTGGTGTAAAGGACAAACCTACTGCAGCTCAGTATTGTAATGTTTTGGCAGAAGTTTATGCCGATACCTGTGATAAACCACAACTAAACCCAAACCAGCAGAAAACCGTGAAACGTGCTGTTGAGCAGTTTTTCACGTTAATCAAAGCTCCAGGAAACCAGTCCCTTGACGATGTAAAGACTTTGTATCTTCCTGCATTAGATGGTAAATTATACCCATCATGCACAATCTACTACAATGACACAGCGTTTGAGACCAAAAGGTTAGAAGAAGCGCTTGAGAATAAGTTCCTGTTGCTCGAGAAACTCAGTGAATGCCATTTGGGCAGTGACAAATATGAGCATCATCGATTGCTGCAATTGCTGCCTCAGAACCTCAAGCCTAAAATGCTGACTCAATGCACTGAGGAGAAAGTAGTGGAAACAGACATGCAGCTTTGTGAGCTTGAAGATGATTGTGAATTTAGTGGATGGTTTGAAAGTCATCTGTCCTCAGCAGCATTTACACATGGACTAATTTGCCTGATCAGAGGGCAGTCTAAGGGAGAAACAACACATGAGGATGCTACTGACATGTGCAAGAAGACTTTTGGCAGTATTCAGATTGTTTGCTGCAAAAATCTGAAAACAAAGCTTTGGGTGAATAAACTGCCACTAAACAAAACTGTCACTGAAACAGATGTTTTTGTCAAGAAAGAGCAACAGGGTTGCATCTTTTACTTGAAACACAACAATACCACTGTTCCCAAGGTGATAAGTGGCATCAATTTGACATTGACAAAAGAGATTAATGCTCTTTTAGGTAACATAATCGAATCCATTAAACTCTTAGTCCTTGTACAACTTCTCATGTGTGACAGTCTTCAAGACGTTCAAATATTACTGGCTAAAAATGGGATCCATGACACTGCTGAAACTGGAAGTTTCCTTCTTAATCCGCCAGCCCCTGGATCAGAAATTCCAGAAGAATGGCATGATTCCTTAGACATGAACATCCTCAACAACTTTGAAGAGGGGGAATATGTTGGCTACAGCACCAACAGCAAGTACATCTATGCAATTGTTGTTGAAGAACTGCCTGGGAACTCTGGACCCTATTCACAAAGATACAAAATAGAAATTGGAGAAGATGAGCCAATTGAGGTCAGTTGTCTTGACTTGTATCAGTTTAAACGACAAAAGAAGCCAGGACCTGGAGGGAGGACTTGCACATCTGCCGAAGCTTCTGGCATGGAGCTGGTGCCACTAGCAGGATCTGTGCCCCATTCTTCCCAACCGTCAGCTACAAGTTCCTCATCTACAAGATCCTCACCAACATCTCTTGAAGAAGCCAAAAGAGAAATTGATAAATGTTTGACTGATATCTGGGTGCTTCCTGAGGAGGAGAGGCATAAAGCCATCAAACGACTGTATCTTAGATGGCATCCTGACAAAAACCTTGACTGCAAAGATCTTGCCACTGAGGCATTCAAATACCTACAGAATCAAATTGACTCTTCAGGCAGAAACTCAAATTTCAGCAACTTCTACCAGCAATGGAATCAGGAGGCCAGGCATCACAGGACTGGTCGAGAGAAATTCTCTAGAGGCAGCCGTTCCAACAACTTTTGGACCCACCATGAAAATGTCCCGAGGCCAAACAAAGAGGAGGCCCAGCGCTGGTGTCGACAAGCTCGCTGTGATCTCAACGCGGCTCACAAGGACATCGATGGGGCGAGCACAGAGTGGTGTCTGTTCAAAATCCATCAGGCAGTGGAAAAGTCTCTCATAGCAGCACACTTTAAAAGACAGGGTCAACATCCCGCTAGCAGCTCTATCTCAGCCCTTGCTGCACAGGTTTCGCTCTACAACCTCCAACTGAGAGCTCTGCCTGAAATTGTGGAGACTCTGAAGACTCTGGGAGTGGATGCCAAAAAGACTCAGTATCCGAACTATCATCCGTTTCCACACATTCCTAATGAACAATTCAAATCAGAGAATGAAATGGTAGCACTGGACAAGGCATCCGAGCTTCTCAGTAAAGTAGAGGCATATGTGAATTAAACTAGAGATTCGAGGCAAACAGACATGTCATGATGGCAATTGAAGATTTTTTTGACCTGTCAATATGCTGCTAGCCATATTGTGATAATGAAACATTACTATAAACAGAATAATGATATCACGGACATGCTTATGTTGTAAAAAGTCTGAAATTAATGTTTTTCTTTGTATCTTTACTGAAGACCATTGTATATATCACTGTGAGAATTTGTTATGAAAATGAAAATATGATTTTGGTTATTTTTGCAATGTTACCATTTATAACTACTCACAGAGGACCAATATAATCACTGTACGACTTTGTCCTGTCCCAGTCTTTTTTGGAATATTATCATTTATAGTTACTCACTTAGGATCAATGGATTCTCTGTGGCAAATTTTTTTATGAAACTATGACCTTTTTTTTGGCAATGTTATCATTTATACCTACTCATGAAGACCAATATAATCAATGTACAATATTGTTATGAGGATAGAAATATGGCAATTTATTTTTTTGCGATGTTATTTTTACTATCACTCATGATCAATGTAATCACTGAAAATGTCATGAAAATGAATATCTGAAAGTTTTTGTAATGTATCACTTATAGCTATTCACTTAAGATCAATATATTCACTGTTCAATGTTATGACAACGGAAATATGGCAGTTCATTTTTTTTACAATGTTATCCATTATAACTACTCACTTGGGAGCAATATATTCTCTGTATGACTTTATCATGAAAATGAAAATATGAAATTTCTTTGAATTTTTTTTTAAATTTTTAGAGCAGTATACTCACTGTAAGACTTTGCTCTTGAAATTAATATATGAAAAAACATTTTTGCAATGTTTTCATTTATAACTACTCATTAAGGGCCAATATAATCACTGTACAATATTGTTATGAGAATGAAAATATGGGTGTCATCATTTACAACTATTCACTTGCGAGCAATATTACCAATATATGACTTTGTCATTAAAATAAAAATCGGAAAGTTTTTGTAATGTTTCATTTATAACTACTCACTTAGGATCAATATAGTCACTGTATGACTTTGTTTTGAATATGCAAATATCTTTTTTTATTGATGATGATTTATACACGTATAACTACTCACTGAGGACCAATATAATCTCTGTATGAATTTGTTCCTTATTGAAAGGACTGCAGTTAAAAATAACCAGCTGGCTTACACTGGCACATACAGAAATGATTGTTTTGTCTTTATGAATAAATAAATAAATAAATGAAATGGCATATTATGGTTTTTCATTTCTAAGTACTCACCCTATCATCATACTTATCATCTTAACATCAGTTCCTGGTTTTTATATTATTAAATACTATAGTAAACAATGGCCGTCGATGGACACTGTATCACTCTAACTAGTTAGTTTACTCTGAAGAACTATAATCCATTGCTTTCTTTTTTGATTTTTACTGGGTTGCAGCCAACCAGTTGATTGAGATTTTTGCCATATAAAGTACTGCCAACAGTAAAAGATATTATAAAATCTGTAGGCTATAGTGTCAGCATATTTCAAAGTAATATACAATCTGTGAAAGTTGCTTTGCTGTTGCACCCCAAGTCAGAAAACTCAGTATGAGTTTGTGGTAATATTTTCATATTGAGCCGTAAAGCAGCCACGATAAACCCATGCAGAAGATTTAAATTATTTAGGCTGGCTAGATCTCAGAACTGTGTGGGTGTTCATGTCTCATTGACTCGTTTGCTTTGTTAATAATGGATGAAAGCCCCACAAATCGGCAATGGGTGTGCACGTTTTTTTTACAAGAAGCTTGAACTGAAATATGTGTTCACTACGACCTTTAATTGTATCATTTTTTATAAAATCCTAACTTAAAAATTCTTATTTGACACCTGAAAGTTCAGTGAAGACAAACATTTCAAGTTAAAAGCACTTTTTTATTCATTAAGAAATCATGTTATGAAAATAATGACAACTAACCATATATCAGACAAATGTATCTTTTCATATGTTAACAACAATAGTTTGCTCTGGAGGATGTGACATCTCGCCAGTCGTCACAGCGTTATCTGTCTTCTCCTTGTGCTCGGAGTGGCGGCTTCCCACTGCTCTCTCTCTCTATAAAAATGTTTACAAGGCTTTTCGTGTCTCTTCCCGATGTCAACACATGAGAGAATACGTTTTGAATAATTTTCGTCTGTGAGGGAGAAGTTCACATATATACCAGATTCAGTCTTTGTGTTAAGCTTCCTGTCGTCTCCTCCATCTATTAATAATTTACATAAAACCTGTACATACTTACAGCGGGCCGGAGCCTGTTTCTCAAGGGATGTGCACGTAGAAAAAAGAAGCGACATACAGTGAAGTGGATCTTTGCCAAAGTCAATGTGATAAGGTGGGAGGTCAAGCTGTTACTAGCAGATTAGACACTTGCCTTCATAGGATACATGCAACTCAACATTTTACAACTCTCATTCAACCGTATGGCACTCGATGTGCGGCTATGACATTCTGCATCAAACCTTTACCAACTGCAAATCATTGCAGACTTTTGCTTTACAACACACATTCAGTACAACAAACAATAGGGACAGACATTATTAAACATATTTATGGAGTAAGGGTGTTTGTAATGGCTGATGTTATGATCAAGTATATTCATCTTGGCCAAAAAGATGAAAGACTTTGGGTGCAATAAAAGCAGGATTTACGATACCTCACCTCCCTCTGCATTTACACTTCCTACCCAACAGCTGATAAACTTCACAAAATTAAGTCAAACAGGAGCTGGAATAGGATCAGGCATCTGAAAAAACACTTAAGGCTTAATTCATATCATTTGGCACGTTGCTAATAGCAACGATTATATTCCTCGCCATCTCACAACTTTGAACGATCGGCACTTATTGTCAGCAGTCATTCAAAATTCATCTTTCACATCACAACATATTGCATTTTGTTCAGATAAAACAATAAGTATATTACATATTTTAGATTTAGAAAGGAATAGATTAAGTCAAACCACAACATTATTTCTACACGTTCTATTACTGACACCACAAACTAAAGTACTAACTGCCGGGATGAGTAACAAATAAAACCAACTGCCCCTCCATCACCACAGCTGTGTGACTCTCTGTTGATGCAACAACATGATCTGAACCGAACCGGAACACAAATATCAGGGTTCACCTCAGGGTGCAGCCGTAATCTGGAGAGCTGCTCCCTCAGAGGAAATTACAATATACGTGTGATAGACTTTTTTTCTATGAAAAGCATACGACCTGCAATGGCACAGGAGGCTCTGTGGACATGAAACATGTTCGAGCTAGTTTGAACCAGTGTTCGGGAGTCAGTCCTGTTCTATGGCACAAGTGTATAACAGACACAACTAACATTCATAAAATTGGAGGATTGACAAAGTAAATGATGTTAATGGCACAGTGTAGTATCATACCACAGCCACCTGCTGTACTGCTAGTGAGTGTCCCGGGTTTAAGGAGTCAGACGCAACATTTGTTGAGGCTAGAAATCACAGGGAGACAAAATCATGAGGTTTGTGTCGATCTTATCTCTCTTGGGACTTCTCTCCATTTTGCTGTCCAGTTTTGCATCCCCGTTTCTTTCATATTTCCCGTCCGTGAGAAAGAAAGAAGAGCTTGCTTTCTTTCAGCAGAAGCCATACAGACCACCGGGCCTGCTACAATTATGTGCCCCGCATTTACTGCCCTGCTTCTTCTTCTTCTTGTGTGATAAGTCACTCGGAGGGGTAACTGTCCTGCAGCGGGGCCCTCACATGTTGTAAGCCACATATATGGGGTCCAGCTGGTCGGCCAGGAATCCGTCTCTGAGGTGCATGCGTTGCTTCTCCCCTCTGGAGTTGATGGGGATGACGCCGGGATCGACCACCACCACCACTCCTACGATGAGGTAGTGCTCCTCCAGGACAACGTTGGTGACCAGGGCCACCAGGTCCAGGGCCTCCTGCTCCGATCCTTCAAGCTCCACAACCACCACAAGGAGGTTGGTCCAAGTGAACACCGCACTGGAGGGAGTGGGAGGGTGGAGGAGTTATGGAGGGAAGGGGAAAAAAGGGAAGGGGAAAGAAAGAAAAAAAGATGGAGAAGTTAGTAGTCAGAATTCATGTTGCTTAACTGTATTTTGAAAATTAAAGGGATACACATCTGACTACATAATGAATAATTTAAACCAAACAGTAATAAAAGTATTGATGTAAATTTCTCACCATTCAGCTATGCTCTTGTGAGAACGGATAACGGAGGTCTCGATGTCAATGGGGTGATACCTCATTCCCCTCAGCTCCAGAGTCTCATCAAGAGAGCCCACCACATAGAGGGCGTCATGGCGCTCTGAGACACACAAACAGTCTTAGATTTAGTCTTATAAGTTATATAAATCGAGTTTTGAGGTGATGTTTGAGACATTTGAAACATATTTTTCTGTGGTGCCAAAAATCGAAGTACGAGTCCAGCTCACAGCAAAAGCAATGAACAGAGTTAGAGCGAGCGCTGTTGATTCTCACCTCCACTGGCATCCGTCAGCTCAGTGCGCCGCAGGAAGCCCAGGTAGCCCGTCCTCGCCCACATAGTCTGGGTGTCGCCAAAACTGAGCTTGGTGTTGAAGTGGTCGGCGTGCAGTGCCTCCTCGCCGTAAACTGTGTAGTAGCCCGTGGCATTGTGAGGACTGCTCACCCAGATCTGTTACACACACAATAATGACAATTAGGAACTGTTACACAGATGATCATAAACATCTGTCTCTCTGTTGATCAAAGTAATGGATCTAGTATGCCATTATCCGACCATTATATAAAAGGAGAATAATGTATTCATTGGTCTTCATCGGTATTAAAATTACAAATAAAAAGTTTGCAACATTTTGTTGTTTCTCTTCTGCTTTGAAAACTTGACCTGTCATGCACCTGCATACATGTTAACATCTGATAAGAGACTCGTTTCTGTGTGTATGTGCAGATAACTGGTTGTCTACTAGAGAAATCTAGCTGGAGGTAACCAGGTTGTTCTTATTTTTTAAAACCAGATTACAGATTATTTTTGTATTTTATATGACGTCATCTGTCAGATCAGTTAACAGCAGAATGTAACCTGATAACAAGTGCACATACATTGTGGGTCACAACCAGGTGGAACAGTTGACGGTGAAACAGGAATGCTCTGTAAAAATCAGACAACGTTGTGACTCACCTCTCCTAGATGGGAGTCTCCCAAAGGTCCTTTAGTCTCTGTGTTGGCGATGATGACCTTCACTCCTGGGAGGATCTACAACAGCAGACAGCCATTATATCTCAGAGCTTGAAGCAAAAGGCAACCCATTTGCAGCATAAGGTCACAGCTGTTTGTTGTGATTTAGTTTGTTTACATGATGACGTACCTTCCCAGACTCCATCAGTGGCAGGCTGTGTGGCGACCCTCTCTCTACCAAGCGCACCCTAAAGAAATAGAAGGAGAAAATGATCTCCATTTTCATTCCATTTGCTGACAATTTCGACAAAAAATAGAAAAAAGTTAAATTCAAGATTTGACGACTATATTGATATGCTATAAAATGATGTGCCAGCTCTATAAGCATACAATGTGTAAGACTGTATCTACAGTCTGTCAGGGGACAGAAGTCCACCTTGATGTTTCAAAGACAACTCCTTCTTGGCCGTGGTCAGTCCACATTGCTGCAGCAGCGCCCCCTACCTGTCATGTCGTAGAGCTCTCATGTCCACATAAACGGTTGTGGGGTCTGGTCCGGCCGTGCCCTGGAGAAAAACAAGCAGAGAGCAACATGAGTTGATTATTTATCTCCTACGACCCTGACATGGACGCTGTATGTTGAGTGGAGGGGAGGTGGGAGCTACTTATGATACAACTGTATCATACAAAGCGGGGGGGGCAGCCAGAAGCCAACCAGCCAGGCTACGGTAGTTAAGACTTCCTGAAACTCAAACATGTAGCCACAGACATCGTAAGTACCAGCAGAGTTAAACTGAGCTGCTCTAATGCTGCCAGTTTGTTTTCATACGAGTGTACGATGGGTGGGGAAAGCTACAGTCCAGTTCCTAGAAGCCTCCAGACATTATAAATGAACTGCAGTTCATTTCTTTCAGATGTTTATCTTCTGTGACAAGAGAATGCACCCCAATGTCTGAACATTTCTAACCGAGCACCATTTGTTTTGATTAAAATAAGTTCTAATGGAGCCATTTCTGAAGTCTGATTCTGGCCGATTCCTTCTGCTTTAGTGCTCTATGACTAGTCAATAGACATTATGGTTTCCATTCCTTGTTTTCCAGTGCGTAGCCAGAGCACAAGCTAGCATCGAGTCACCTTATGGTCGTCTGTGAGGTCAAAGCCAAACACAGGGCCGGCCGATTCAGTTTGTGGAGCAAAGCAGAGGTTTCAGCAACAGAGCGTTTTTGGAAAACATCAATGAGACTCAGTCCAGACATCAGTCTTTGCCAAACAGATAAAATGAATATCTCTCACTAAATGACTACTAGTTTGAAAGAAAAGTCAATATAAAGAGACAATATATTTTATATAAATAACTACATAATAAATTAATGAATCCACCTACTACCACTCACACAAAAACCAAGTGTGGTAAATTGTTCTCAATGAAAGGAAAATTAATAAAAAAATGTTCTGGCATAAAGGTCATAGGGTTTGACATGACATTCCCAAATGAACTTAATCAGAGCAGTTCATGCTGCTAGCTCATAGTATGATGTAGTAGCACATCACATAACCTAACCTAACATAACATAACATAACATAACATAACATAACATAACATATAGTCATAAAGCAATGGTTGGGAGCCAGCCGCTACAGTCAAGGCTCAGGCTAAAATTAGCAGCGGTAAAGAAAAGCCCAAGCTTGTCAAAGATAAAGAAAACCAAGAGAAAAAATCTGAGTTAAGTGTGTTCAAAAAAATCATGCAAGATTAACAAACACTCACATGAACACACAAACAAACACACACAGACCCAGCGGCAGCCAAATGAGTAGACAGCAACTCCTATCCTACGGGGTTACCTGCTCAGCCAGTTTCCCTAACCTGTTGGGCTGACGGGACAATGCAGGACAGATAAATAAAGATATATATTTATAGACCTGGATCCACATGCACACGCACACAATCAAACAAGATCTCCGGGGATACGATTAAACAAATAAAACAGAACATCAAACAGAAAAGAGAAATGTCAGACTGAGAAGCAGCTCAGTGCATGGTGTTTTTGCAATCGTTCAAAAATATTATATCTATGAAATATAAAGCTTTATACATTTTCATCTGCCTCAAATTAGTTGGTACATTTTTTTTATTTATTATTATTTATTATTATTTTTAGTAAGCCATTTGCATTACATCAACACAAATATTCACTCTACTGCAAATCCTGTGTTTTTTTCCTACAATTTCTTGGATGTTTATCTGAATCTTTTAGAATCACACTCAGTTTTGTCACTAAAACATTTTGCTATGGACTCCGGACCTCTCCAATCCATCTCCTCCTCCTCCTCCTCCTCCTTCTCCTCCTCCTTCATGCTTCACCAGCAGCTTACCTGCAAACAGATGGCCACGTTCACCCTGCAGCCGAAGGTGGTGCTGACGGCGCGCGTTGAAAGCCCCAAGTCCTTGAAGATCTTCGAGAAGGACTGAGTGAGAGCTATGCGGGGCCTCTCCTCTGCTACCACCATGCACGTACGCACGCAAGACAGGTTCACATTCCGCAACTGGAGATAGAAAAAAAAGAAGAAGGTTGGATCAGCAGAAACTACAAACATAAAAAATAAACATGATTATTTTAATAATTTCACAATTCTTCTCAATTTGCAAAGCCGACTGTGGGTGCATGTAAACTAGGAGCTGATGAGAGAAATTGAATGGTTGTATTCATATAATATAACTTTTATATTAGATAGATTCTACTCATTAAACCACAGTCATGATCCGTAAAAGAAATCCCAGACTCAAGTGCTGCAGACAGTCATCAGAACACTGATACAGAGGAGTGAAGTGACCCTGACTATGTGTTGATAATCACAGCGCTGTAGCAGGAGCACCACAGGGAAATGTGGTTATTGAGGGTTATTGCTCCCCTAGTTACATAGCTCAACACCTGAAGAGACAAACTGACCCGCAGTGCTTCCGTCTGTGAACCCAGGCCCTTGGTGCACATCTCCATGACTGAATACGAGCAGAAGGTGACGCGCACTTTGTACTGGCTGACCGCCGCGAGCCACAGAGACGCGTTGCTCTCCAGCTCCAGAGGGGGAACCAGGATTGACTGGTGGCCCGAGTACACACTGAAACCAGACACATACATGCAGACAGTGAGGCTGAGTGGGACGACAGAGAGAGAAAAAAGGCTTCACTCAAGAATAACTTAATGTTTAGGTAATTCATTTGTTCAGAGATGTTGGTTTACCTGCAGAGGCACCAGAGGGCGAAGCCCAGGCCGCAGTAGGGGTCCAGACAGATGGCGATCTGCCGTGAAGGGTAGAGCTCACACTGCAGTTTGATGGAGCGACACAAGGCACTGGTGGCAGTGTGAGACATCTAGAGGAGGTGATGTGACACAAGACTGATGCATCAAAACTGGATCCTTAGTTGAAATTCAAATTAAAAAAAACACTCTTTGGATAAACTACAGACAGAGACGGTGGCCCAAGTGGCTCATGTGAAACTTTCAACATTCAACTTACTTTGACTCCTGCTAAAATGCCTGTTGTGGACACACTGAAGTCCAGGTAAGCTAACATCTCTGGGGTCGGGGGCTTGTACATCTGGGGACTCTTCTTCCTTGGCAGGTCGTCTGGAGGATGAACAGAGGGAGAGCATGAAGCAGGCATGGAAATCCCAGACTATGGCCTTTCTTTACTCTTTAATCTACTCTTTGGTGGCATTATGAGAATTTGAGTTTGTATGATTCACCTGTGTCCAGCACCATGGGCCAGCTCTTGATGTCCACAGCTGCAGCAGCCTCTTTGGATTTAAGCAGCTTCATTATTGCTTGAGTGGTCAGGATACACACCGACTTACTGACCTTTAACACACAGACACTGCAGTATTAGTACATATATATATATTTCATTACTTCAATTCACCCAATTTGCATCTCTAACGGAGCAGAGCTGACTTTGTCTTCAAACTATACCTTCACCAGGTTTGAATGATTGTAATATATGTGCAGAGAGGGATTACATTAGCATTTTGATGCAGGACAGTTGACTCTCTGTTACCTCAACAATCATCTTGACGGTGGGCAGCGTGGTCGCCAGGTTCTGGGGGTGGGGGGGTCTGACGGTGACCGGCACACAGCCAGCGTACAGGCAGCCGTAGAAAGTGGCAATCAGGTCGATTCCTACACATAAATGTTTGAACTTTCAGTCATTAGCATTTTACACCTTCTAACTGATGAAAAGACAGTAAAAAAAGCTTTACAATAATATAAAAAAAACAATTGAGTCTCTTCTGACGTGTGATTATGATTGACAGACAGAATTAAAAACTGAACACAGGGATAGTGAAGACAGCTGTGACGTTAAAGAACAGAACTAAAAGTACAAGTAGCACAGTAGCAGTAACACCTCGTACCTGGTGGGTAGACGAGTGCTACGTGGTCTCCAGTGTTGAGGCGTCCCATCAGCGCTGCAGCCACCCGCTCTGCCCGCTTGTGCAGCTGCAGACAGGAAGCTGTACTGGCCACAGTGCCCTGAGGAGCAAAAGATTAGAACATATATTAATTTACAATGCTATGCTAATCTTTACTTAACAGACATAAAAGTTGTAAGTTCAAGAAAATGGCTAGTCTTCTTTATCCTTATGATTCATCAAACAGTAGAGGTTTCTATCAAGCTTCCACTTTAATATCTCCTGGTGTGTTTGCAAAGTAAGTCTTTTTTGAAAGTCAATGCAAGAAAGTGCATTGTTATATCAGTTATTAGCCAAAACAGACATAACTATCTAATTATCTATAAACAGTTTGTCAACTGAATTTCAAGGGAATGAACTATACCCCAATACACACTGCCTAAATTATACAAACAGTGACGAAAAAACAGTACCTTAGCATTGAGAACGAGGAACAGAGGATGGTCTGGAGTGGCCTGAGCTCTCCATTGCAGCACATCCTGTATGTACAAGAACTATATAGGGGAGAGACACACAAGTTTATCTCAAGAGAACACATAGCAAAGATCAGCACAAACTGAGCCAATGATCTACACAAACCATGCAGCATGAATAGAGCATGGTGGCACAAAGCTGGGTTTCTTTGTAATGAAGGGATGACAGATGTATGTGAAGCTTAAAAGAGTAACGGGTGTAATGCATGATGGAAGTGGTGTCTAAATTACACAACACCTGTGTTCATACAGATAGCTCAGTCAGCAGGGAGGCTAGACCATGTCCTCTCCATCAGCTGTATGTAATTCAGAGTCCACTCCCTCCAGTATGGATCCTTACCTGTGTCTGCAGTGAATGTGAGGGGGTGATGAGCGGGTGAAATGAGGATGACTCTCTACCTTACGTGCCTGGTCATTGTCCTCCAGTTGGGCCACGTCTCTCCCACAGGCCTGTGCTATCCTCTTGCCTGCCACCAGGTTGCCCACTATCATAGAAGCAGGACCGACCTCTGTCAAAAAACACAACCACGTTAAATGCAGTTCGGTCTTACATTCATTTATTCGACATTACATGAACACATTTTTATGATATATTTGTTTTGAAACTCGACCCATGCTGGGAAATCTAATGGTCTACCTGGCTGTTTTTGTCTGGGCTTGGGCAGGTTGGTGACGCATGTGTGAGGGCACATGAGGACGTTGCAGGGGTGCAGGGCGCCCTCCAGGAAGCGCTGTTTAGTCTCAGATATATGGATGCCGCCCAGAGGAGCCTTAGGGAGCGTGTTGGCAGGCACCAGAGCCAGGCAGTACACCCCGACCTGGTGGATGCTGTCTATGGCCTGGAAACAGACAGATAATGCATGCAAAAACAGAGGAGAGATGGAGATTAGCAAAGTTTTCAAATCAAGCAGAGGAAGTTTCGTGGCCCAGTTTTAGTCTCAGTAAACATAGTGATGTTTTCACTTGCAGTTATTCTTGTTTTTATATTAATCTTTTTATATGCATATGTAGATTGAAAAATATACCAAATCTAGACAAAAATATTGACAATTCTTCAGCTTTGACTTGGATTTAAAGGGAATATAACAATTTTCCAAAACATGACATATGATTGATTGATTTTTTTATTGTCAAGCTGCATAGCAATAGTGTCTTTGAGAACCGTTTTTAATGCATTCAAGGAACCTTCAACATCACAGATTTAAGATTATTTAGGGCTGAAACATTTATATAAATATATATAATAGCATTTATTTTGACTGATTGAAATTGAGATAAAAATTGCAATATTAGAGAGAAATATAATTTTTACATCATTATTTTCATTTTCATTGAAAAACATAACAATGATATTGCTGTAATATTTGTGGGGGATCTGTACCAAACAAAGATGTTTTTTTAAGTCTGTAGAACATGACGTGTAGACCATCTCTGCAGCATGACACACATTTGGCCTCCTGCTATTTGAAAATTGCAGTTGGCCCTATTGCGTTTGCGATTAAATTTCCAGCTCTCGAATAAATCATTGAGGAAGTTTAAAGGTTTTTCAAGTTAGTTTTTAAAGGGAACTGACATGAAAACCAATGATGATTTCCTTAAAGGTAGAATCTATCTAAAGCCTTGTGACGTTCTGTAGAAAGTAAGAGGTGATATTTACCAAACAAACCTGATTTACATTTACTACAATAAAAATAGCAAACCTGCAGCTATCGTCCAATTATCTGTGACTAAGTGATAAGATGTGAAGAAGACAGTGAGCACCTGAAGGACGCGGCTCATCCACTGGAAGCTGTCCTCCTCAGAGGCGTCTGGCCTCTGCTCTGCCACAACGACGATCCTCTCATCATGCAGCACAGACACAGAAAACACTGCTATCCTGCAACACACAACATAAAAAAACACTGTTAAAGCTGGACTGTACTCATGAAATGAAAATGCACAGTTGCTGCTGTCCTGAAAGCAAGATTATGAAAACAGTGCAGATTAGACTGACTCTATATATATATGAGTGAATATGTAGAGAAGTGTGAAGTTTGCTTCCACTTTTACCTCCCCCTGTAAACAAACTTCATGGGCTCCACTGCCAGCGCTGTGGCAACCACATCATCGGCATTGTGTCTCCGCCCACTGACCACCATCAGCCCTTCCATCTTCCCCACAACAAACACAAGGCTGTCCTGGTGGGAAACAAAAAGCACATAGCTTTAATTGGATAGATCTTGTCATTTACCACAAACTAAAGTACAGTGTTAATCTATACAACTACCAAGTGAGGTAACAGTACATAAAAAGAACACTGCTTTCAGCTCAGAAAAATAAAAAGCATCAACACTTGATTACTCATGATGTTGACTATTTTAAATCCAATTTTTGCTTAACTGATTTTTGACTTGCCATGGGTGAATTTAGCTTGTGGCAGATCTCATTGCAGATCGGCTGTATATAAAATGATTCTCTCCCTCTCTGGTTTTAAAGTGTGAAGAAAGTGACAGTTGTTGGTCTAAAAGAAAAACTAAAGCTTTCTCAGTAAACAGTTAACACCTCTTTTTATTGGAACTACTAAAGAAATAATTGCCATGAAAATTGTCAACTGTGAGGTCTGTTAATGATCCTGAGTTACTGGGATGTTGTTTCTGGAAAGACACACTGCCGTTGAATTTTCTTTCAAATAATAATTCAGTAAGAGCCTATATTTACATTTTCACAGGCAGAGTTTGGCAGTGAGCAGTATGTTAGCCTATTAAAAGGAAGCCTTTAGGTCTTTTTATTTTATATTTTGTGGTTAGAGAAAAAAAGAAAAGATTAACCAAAGAACAAAAAAAAGCTAAAAGGGACAGTGATAGAGCGTTGGTGGTGCTCATGGACACACAACAACTAGATCCACAGGATCCGCAAAAATCGACACAAAATTAAAGTTCCTTGTATTTGCATATCACAATTCATATGTTAAACAGGGTTATCTTAATGCTGTAAGACAAACATCAGAGTAAAGTTTTAAAAAATTACGAGTTGGAACTTACCGGTCCCACAAAGCCCAGCAGTGAAGTCCTGGTAAACGGTCTGTCGCTGATGGGAATCCCAGATGACGTTACTGGGATGGTCTGCAAATAGAAATCGCACTGTTAAAATTCGTAATGAAGTTCAAAAATAAATGTCCATTGCTTCTATTTAAACGAAACTCTTCAGGTGGAAGTACACAAAAGCATTTGCACTCTGCATTTATTTGAACAGTTCTTGAAAAAAGACACGGACCTCAAAGATGTTCTTGGTCATGCCGGGGAGGCCGTAGTACGCGATGCCCGTGGTACCTGAGCTCACGCAGATCTCTCCAACCTCGTCTGTCTGACAGATATATGGTGTCCCCTCCACCCGCACCACACAAACCAGAGCTGGAGACACACAACGATGATCAGGAACAATAAAACTAACATTTAAAGTAGATGTCTAAATTGGTTCTTAGATTCCTGTTTGGATTACATACGTATTAACTTCTAAAAAGAAAACTAACAAGTTAAAGTTGTCATTGATTAGAGTTCATTTCGGCAAATTCCATTTTATTTATTAGAAGAATTGCTTTATCATTGTATATTACAGTTTAAACAAGAAGACTTTGGGCTCCCTAATGTTCTGTTATAAACACCTTCATACCTCAACATAAGCAGACAGACATCAATGCTAATGATCACATTGTATAAGATAGTTAAAGCATTATTGATAAATAGTTCAAAATAAACATTTACAAAAGGTAAAAGTAAGAACCTTCAGTTTAGTTTTTCTTTTCAGTAATATAAAACTATAAAATCTAGTCTGGTCACCTCCATTTTCTGGAGACACAAGGTTGTGTCAATATGAAAATTCCATCTTTCATCTTAATCTCCAGCATTAAACTCACTTACAGCAGCAAAATGTAAATTGTGCAATGCGGTGTACTTACCGCCAGGCATGACCTGTCCCACATCCTGCACTGTGAGGACAGAGAGTTTCTCCTCTGTGTCCACACGGATCACACTGTGGCTCAGCCCACCCATAGACAGCACCGCCTTCCCTGGAGGAGGAACCCCCATTTCTGGAGGTCTGAAAGACAAAGACATTATTTCAATGACACTCGTTATTAGTATACATTGAAAGACTTGCAGTTAAAGACATCTGTCACCTATTCCTCTTAATTTCCTCTGCCTTTCTGGCTAATGAAACATATGATGACAGTTCTATCTTAGTTCATCAAATACAGCTTTTGTTAAACTGAGCCATCCACTGCCTTCGTAAATTTTCCCTCCATTTCAGCGGTACTGACACCTTCAAAAGGAGGCATGTGGTTTTGGTAAAATATGAAAACAATGTGACTCTGTGAGATACAGACTCTGGATCCATTAGAGCATTTCTAGACTCTAACATATTTTGTTAAAAATAGCTTATTTAAAGGATGTGTTTTTAGTCTGCCTGTCACCCTAATCCTTCTCCATGACTAAGCTCTGTGATCAGGCACAAATCTCCCTCCTCTCCCTGCAGAATCCAGCTAATGTTGCAAACGCAGTGGGATATATTAGCGCGGTAAGAAAAAGCGGTGGCAGGTTGCTCTTGTTCTTCATCGCTGCAATAACAGCAGCTCACCTGCGGATGGCGACAGTCATGGCTTCTGAAGAGCTGGCACATGGACAGATCACCTCAGGACGCAGCCCACGTGCCTGAAACACGTTTAGGAAGGCGTCGCAGGAGGATATCGACCCTGTGGTAACACACATATACACACATACAGAGACAGTCAGACAAATACAAGCACAACACAACAAATCAATGATAATCTCTTGCGGCTTCAGGGTTTATTAAATGAGAATCTGCAGGTGGACTCACATGGGTTCGCTCCGTCAGCTACGATGAGCATACGCAGGGAGCTCAGGCTGATGTCTCTTTGGTCTCTCTGGGCCAGCAGAGACCAGTGCATGTCCCTCGACTTCACCACTGCAACCCTCGCTGTGTAAGGGGACACGAAGACAAAGAGATAGGCTCACAATACAATCACCCAACCAACAACTCTGTTATTCAGCTTGACAGCCAATCGCAGATCACAAAGTCTGACAGCAAATAGAAGCACAGTCTGACTCAGTTGCCAACAGGTGACTCAGCAAAGCTCGGGTCTATGGCTCGGCCCAGAAAGGAGAAGAATTTTATTCAGTGCATCAGGCTTCCTGTCCTCACCCTCCACCGGGGTAGCACAACCGAGTCCAACAAACTATTCCTTTAATCCATCCTCCCCTGTCAAACGTGCAGTGAGAATCAAAACAGACTCTCTCTAAAAGTTAAACTTGGTCTTATTTAGGCTTACAGATAAAACAATAAAGTGTGTGGTAAACTACCATTTCACCATGAAGCATTTCCTTGTGAATAACCTGTACATACTTTGGAAGTATGACACAATGCACTTAAATAGATACTAAAAATTCCCATAATAAATAGCAACAAATAAATGGGTTTACCCTACAATTGGATAAAACTAGGTTTGTTTGGGCCGTATTCATTCCCTCTTCATTGGTTCTGAGAGGCAACGAGCATAGTTACGGTGAAAAGTGATGGATGCCAAGGTGGATTGATCCTCACCTTTGTATGTGTGGACCTTCTGTATCCAGGAGAGGGGGTTGACTTTCATCAGGGAGTAAGGAATGCTGATCACGTGCATCCGATTCATGACACTCTGCAATGACAACAGAGGAGCAACATTTAGGCACCAAAATATGTCCGACGTGTATCATAACTACATGATGTCACTGTAAACTGGCTGCGAGTCAAAACAAGATTCATCACTCAATGTTTGTGCATTTGTTTCATTTACAGGAGTTTAAAAGTGTAACTGCAGCTGATATAAATGTATGTGTGTAAATTCCACAGCATGTCTGAAATCAGAGCTGGTATGAGGATGTGTTAGAAGAAACCGAATCTTTTGACTGTTTTAAACTCGTGAGTAATAATTATATAACTCTCCTATTAGCTTTACCAGCAGGTTCAACACCACTCACAGTAAGAACGCCGTGCCATAATCCTGCTTCTCTCTTGAAGTCCAGGACGTTGGTAATCGTCTCAGCTGCAATTCAAAAAGGAGATTTTGTCAAGATTACAGTTTGAAACATTTAATATAACATTCATATTCTAAACTAAAGCAATAGCACATTATCCAATTACTTTGAACACAAAACAAGCTCTGTAATGATGAATAAATCCTGATTATGGCAGGATCGTATTCAGTGAAGCACCAAACTAAGTTGTAGGAACAGACCTGAAGAGTCTCTAGGGGCTGCTGGTGCGGTCGGGAGTTATTTAGAGCAAAACTGGGACACTGGAGGAGAGGAGGTGATTTACGTTCTCAGAAAGAATCACAACTAGCTGAGCGGCTGCATTTATCAAACTAGACTGTAATTAACCTTTGATGAGATGTGTGAGCAACATGGAGAAGAAATTCTATAATATCACAGATTATAAAGTAGGTTTATGCGATAAATATACTCCGCATTGTCTAATCTGCAGTACAAATAAGAAGGAAAGATCACAGCAATTAAAAAAAGTCAAGCCCAATTTTTATTAACTCCTTTTTGCATATTCCTACATTTTTATCATTACTAAATCTGGTTAAGTGGTCTGTTTCTTCCTCTCTCTCTCTTTTGCTTTCTCTCTGTCTCTGTCTCTTGCACGCTCTCTCTTTTGCATATGCAAACACTATCAACTGGATGCCTTTCTTCGTGTCAGGAGAATGAATGGATGATGGAGAAGACAAGGAGCAGAATAAAGTATGAGTACTTAAGAAGTAGATGCAGTCTGTCCTCCTTACCTTCAGTGTAGCCGCAGGCCTGTGAGAGGGCGTGACAGTGGGCCAGCATGGCTGAATGAGACACTGTGATCCCCATGGTGCTTCCTTCCTTGCTGGTTTTATACTGGATGTAGAAAACAAAGAAAACCATCAGTAATTCAAAAAATGAGACCCAAAAAAATAAGCTTAGAATTAGTAGGTCAAAAAAATACCCCAAATACATGAAATGTAAATGAAAATATAACAAATCTATATTTTCTTCACTGGTAACATCAATGAAACCACACATACCTCTATGTAGGCTATGTCATTACTGGCTTCCCGTATCGGAGGATGCCAGTCTTTCGGAGGCTTCACAACATGTTTTCCATCTGTCACAAACCACAGCAACCGTGGCCAGCCTGCAGAGACGGAGCCATGAAGTCAGTACAAAAAAACAAATGTAACTATGCAGACGGACAGTCAAAATGAGAGCGTACCTTTGAACGTGGCTACCTCCCCCGTTTGTGCTTTGGGCAAGCCTTTCTGACAAGCGTCGGTGGTCAATGCTAACGTGACGCCACAGCTGCCCAACAGAAAGCCAATCTGTTGACTTCCTGCATCCTGGGGGACCAAAGAGGATGAAAGCTGAAGTTCATACTGGTGAAAACTTTGGCAAACAGCGTGTGTCACACAACAATCATCAAGAGCGATACAATTCAGAACAGGAAGGCTTTGAGAAAAGATGCTCTGAGGGAATGTGGGAATTGTGTTCTGGAGAGAAAGAAGGACGATGACTGAAGGAGAAACCTCAGAGCACCGTACATCAGAGAAGCAGCAGGTGAGAAGGCAGATTGACGGCTAATCACCATTAAAAACTCTGTCGCGGAGCATCAAAGCCCAATCATAGCAGGAATAAAGCCCAGGATCTGACACACACTCACTCATATTTGATTGGCTGTGCAAATTAGTTTACCGCCAGATTCACTCTGAACAAACCCCACTGTGCACAAAAGCAGGAAAAAATGTGAGATACTGGATAGGAGCATCAAAAAAAAGAAAGAGGCGGGGAAAAAGGGGAAAGAAAAAAGAAACAACAAGATTGAAAGTAGAGAGGGCGGAAAAATGCGTCCGACTCCCAAGAACAGTTGGCCTGTGATCTAATATTTTGCCTGGGATTACACATCATTTCACCTCACTCAAATCTCATTAATTACAGCACAGTGTCTTCCAACAGCATGCTTATAAAGAGCAAATGAGAACAGGCATAAATATTCAGATTGTCTAACTAATCTGGGTGAGTTTGGTTCAGTTTGAGCTGATGATGTGCTGGAAACTGGGATGCATCACATTGCAACATGATTAGAACATTTAAAAGGTAATGCTGCTGCTACGGTTGTTACTGTGCACAACTTTAAACACTCATTCAGGGTCAATTGTCCAGCAGAGGTCACTACTGCTCTTCACTATCACAAAGTGTCTAAAAATGTCCTCACATTCCCAGGAAATTGTATTGGCCTTTACCTTTCGGGTCAGCGGCACTTCGATAGGCACAGGTACCAGCTCTGCCAAGAGACAGCCGTAGAAGGCCACCATGAACATCACTGGGTCGTTGTTGGGGAAAACAAGTGCAACCTACAGGTGCATCACAAACACAATATGTTACAGTACGATGTTAGGTTGTTCCTGTTTTAAGTTTAAGTATAGGAAGCAAGAGGTAATGGTGTGTAGAATGTATCATGAACAAGATCTGAAAGCAAACATTTGCTTCCTTTCACGAGTAATGACGTTGTGATATTATAAAGAAATACTAATAACATGAGTCCTTGATGGTTGAAAACTGAGCACTGAGAAGCAGCCTTTTGTAAGGGGGCATCAGAAATATCAAGTAGGCTGACATGTAAATAAAATCTTCTCGCCATCAACATTTCCCCATTTCATTTTTAACAATACTTCATGTTCAGGGAAATACAAAATAGCACTTGCAGAATATTGTTTTAGTAGCCTCAGCCAAATACCTAAAATGGAACAAGGAATGAACTGAACACAGATTTATCTCAGGACTTACTCTGTCGCCGGGCACGAGCAAAGGCTCATTTCTGGTACTCAGCTTGTTAAGAAGAGTGTAGGCCAGTTTCTGACTGCGGGTCCATAGTTTACCTGCAGAGGTTGAACGACCAGTGTCAAATATTTAATTTGATTTAACAACCCCAGACCCACAGATCTGCATAAAAACACACACAATAGCTGAGAATAACAGCAGATTACAAAATAATCCGTTATTTGTACAGAGAAAACCCAGATAAAATGCATGACAAGAGATGATATGTCTTTCTGTCTCCAGTTTAAATTGTGAGCCACTCATTCACAGGTTGATACCTACCATAGGTGAGTGTGTAGACTGGCTTGCCAACATTGTCGAGGGCCGTTAGACAGGGGCTCTTGGGCTGAGTGGTGCCCCACCGGTGTAATGCTGCTGGCAAGGAGGGAGGCCAGTTGTTGACCCCCCCAAGAGGCTCTCCTTCCAGGGCACTCATATGCTGGCCTTCTGGCTTTGGCTGGTTGGGATCTGGCTGCTGAACTAATTAGGGAAGAGAACGGGGAACCAGTGTGAAGTTCAAAGTTTTCGGTTGAGTGAATAAAAAAATAAAAAAAAAAGGTAGATTTCTCAATAATACAACTCTGCTAAAGGAAGGCAGGGTAATAAAGGGAGAGTGAGGATCGAGAGACACCTAAAGCTGGAGGATTAAATGTGAGCCGGGTTCTGTCCTTATCAGTCTTAGCTGCCTCAGATACCAATTCCTGAGAAACTTAGAGAAACCTGCGCCTTTCAATAAGCTGTAGCTCCCTTTATCCTTTACCTTCCGTCCCTCCAAAGCACCATACTGACTCTTTGATTTGACTTCGATCTCTCCGTCACTATTCTCCCCTCGCACTTTCCTGAACTCTGGTAAGAGGAATTCAGAAATTCTTAACTGAGCTGGCAAGATGTCCCCCGCCCAAAAAAACACCTCTATCAGGAACAAATAGGGTTAAGCCTGCCGCCATTTTCAGCTCCGTTTGTTTTTCTGCTCTCACCAACCAGACCACCAAGCAGAGGCTTGCCATGTCACAGTTTCTGTGCCAAACTCAGGGAGGCTTTACAATTACCTGCTGATGTATTACTATTCCTGCTGCTTTAATATTTTCAGTGTTTATTCAGCCTGGCAGAGAGCCACCCTAAACCCATGATGGGCTGGTTGGAATGGAGGAAATGGTTGGACGGGGCTGGTCCACTGTGTGTGCTTCTGTGTTCACTAACCACTCCCTTAACACACCTGGTGGTCTAATCTCCACCAAGAGACAAAATAACAACCACTGATCTAAAAGTGTTCCTTGAATGTGTATTTGTGAGGCGTGGTGAGGTCAACATGATATTTTGATCTCGGCTGAAGCTGGAGAAGTACACTGAAAGCTACAAAGAAATTTGACAAAATCTTAAAGCTGGTGTGGTTGACACACTCAAAACAGCAGGAGTGTTTGAATCAACTACAGCCTTTAACTGATGAAGTCTCCGATCAGTATGCTGATCACATCACAGGAAGATGGATGGGTTTTTTCATGAATTATTGATTTGATAGAAGCCATGTAATTAGTTTCATGCCAGCTTACCATCCAAAAGCTCCTCAAAGTCGTCGACAAAGAACTCTCGCAACGGCGGTCGCTTTGGTCTCTTCAGAGTGTTGAGCAACTGCTGGATTTTGGAGGAGACGCGACTGTTGACTGGAACACCTACAAAATGAGATTTGAAGGGGATGAAAAGAGAAGGGAAGGGGGGAAATAAACAAGACAAGGATATGGAGAGAAATACAGATATGTAGAAGAAGAATATGTGGGGTGGAAATAGATAGAAATGTAGACAAATTGAATGAGAGATGGATGAAGTAAGACGAAGACAGAAGGGGGAAGAAATGGAAGGAAAGAAAAGAAAAAAGGTCAATGTGGCGCTCTAGAGGACAACCAGCAGTCACTCACATGGTAGCAAGACAACAAAACAGTGGACCAAGAGGTCCTCTACAGTCACCTGGAGGTCAAAGGGTTACAGTCTGTCAGTCCAGATTCTCTCTAGAAATCACAGACAAACCCCACAGGCTCAATAAAACAGAAAGTGAGGAGCCTCCTCGCCTGCTGCCTAGCAACAAAGATGTCCTCCCTGCATTTAGTGATTCATGAGGTGTCTAAAAAAGGTGTCTGTTTCACATACGCTCTGCTAAATCCATAATTGTGGAGGCTAAAACCAGCTATACCCCAGTTAAGTCAAAAATATGTAAGTCATTTGAGGTGTTAAAGTGTTAGAAATGCTGAACCAGAACATAAATGCAATAGTCAAAAAAAAAGCCAAATCACAGAGACATGGAGCTTTGTAAAGACATAAGGACATAAATGAAGGAGCATGAGAGAAGAGGGGAGGCGTCAGGTTAGATTTCTTTCACATTTTAGACATGGATGCACAGACTATAATCATCATCGGGCATCATTTCCTCCATATGAATAAATACTAAGTTCGGGAGGGGTGGTCTGTGTCAGACATTCCAGACAGCCACAGGAGACGAAGGCCACAGCTGCACGTATCCTTGCCTGATCTATCTTGCTATAATAAGCCCGGCTCAGACAGACTCTGCCTCCTCATGAAGGGACAGATGCACAGGGAGTAGAGGTGTTTGGGGGTCAGCGCTGCACCTGATGGGCCAATTAGAAAGCCCTAGACAAAGAGTGCTGCACCTGAGGGCCCTGAACCCCACCCACTCAAGCGCCTCGATCATTAATATCACAGCCAACCAGGACCCGCATGTGATGATGACAATAATTAACAATTTTCATAGTTTGATACAATATCCACCCACATCATTACTGTAGCAAACACTGGCTCTTGTTTATTTTTGGGTAAAAAAAAAAATGGCACACCGGGTATTGGCAGTAGAACAAGCTAAGAGCATAACTACCATTACCTTACAACCGTAGCTGTAATTATTAAAAAATGTCTCACAATATATTGTTTCATTTTTAGAAAGTCAATTCCTAAAACAGCAGGGCGCTGAAGTTCTTAATCAAACGTTACTGATTGTTTTCAGCTGCAAATTGATGAACATTTGGTGCTCTAGTGAGTATTTACAGCACAAGGACGGTGTGTGTTGGACTGACTCATTAACTACGGTGCATATGTTTATCATAATGATGGAACATGTCACCCAGTGGAACAGAGTGGCTCATTGTTGTGTTTTTAACAGTTTTTGAACAATAATTGAGGTTTATCGCACAGAGGAATACACTATATCAGACTGTGGATACACAGATAATACTCAATAGTAGGATTAATTGTTTGTTTTGGTCTTTTCTTGGAATTTGTTGACAGAAAAAGCCCCACAGTATGCATGCTCCATCAGGAAACCAAACCATACAGCGTCAAAAACCGAGGTCTAGATGGAACCAAAGTTACTGTGTGGCATGTTTTTCATGTGTTGTTATCAAAATGGAAACAGTGCTAGACGACTGCCATCAAAGAACCCACTGTGTAGCTACAGGCTAACAGGCTTGGTTCACAGAATGTAGTGAGATACATAAACTGACAAGTCTGAGCGTCTCAGTGTGAGCGCAGAAACCAGCGTATTGACACGCTAATTATTCATAACCCCGAATGAATAGTTGAGTCACTGAAAACACCTTCTCACACAATCTGCTTCAGCATCATCAATTTGCAGAGAATGGTTAGACATGGCATGGAGATGCTATAAATGTTAAGCCTTTGCAACACACTCAGCTATACACACACACACACACACACACACACACACACACACACACACACACACACACACACACACACACACACACACACACACACACACACACACACACACACACAGGTATCCAATGACTGAATTCACTGCAGCTTTGCGTATATTTTTTTGAAAACACACAAAGTTTGGACGAGGGCTCGAGCTGACAGTGGAGGCGAAGGCAGAAACACACAAACATAAATGCACACGCAGCAGAGTGCACATATAGAAGACTGCCATAGAGTCGGAGGAACAGATATAAATACCATCCATTAAACTGAGGGATCCTTCACTTCTCCACTCACAGCCTGGAGGAGAGACACATCAGGATGTCAATGAAACAGTCCTGCTAAGTTTGTGTGTGAATGTGAATGTGTGAATGCTCGATAGAAAAATCTACCTGCAGCCAGACATATGTGAGAGCAAAGACATACACTGTTGTTGTGGTAGTATATCAACAAAGATATCATTTCTTGCCATTTTTTGCTATTTTTGTCATTTTTTTAATTAATTCTTTGTGAAAAGCATTTGCAGCGTGGCTTTGAAAAATCTTGAACACCAAACAGAAGGGATATAAATGTAACTGTTGACATCTTTTTAAAACTACCTTCCCCTTTATGTGCCAGCTGGGCTGGTTATACATTTATTAGCAGTGAAAACCCAGACAACGCACACATTCTTAATGGCAGAGAATGGATGGGCAGGAAGCTTATAGATCTGCTGAAGCACTGTTCCAGTTTTCTTGCAGCTAGATGATACATCAGACATTAATTCAAAGCTGCATTCAGCTCTGATGTTGTATGAGTGGGGATGATTGGTAGTTACATTGGCACTGCTTTTAACGACTGCTCGACAATATTGTCATCTGTGGTAACTCTCTGAAGACATAAACCTGGTGCTTACACTGTAAAAACATCTAAACGCATTACACAAGTTCACCTATTACCAGTGAATGGCTAGTTCAGTTGTATATTTTAAACATTGTAATGACACATCCTCTTGGTTTGATTTCACTGGTTATCCATCTCACTGCATCAAATTGCCCATATATCCGATATCCCATCTGGACACTGCTGGCAATATTGGGGCGTCTATTAGATGGTGCTGCTTGAATAATGGATGATGTTCGGTGATGTTAATTTTATGCACTCAATCTCTAATAAGATGACAAGAACTGAATCACATGAATCAATGTTCCTGTACAAATCATTATCAATCATGTGTTTTTATTAGTGTTGCAGTGTAACCATGGCAACATAAGGGGGTCAGTCAGCAGCTTGTGCCAGTCTGAGAGGCAGACTTGCTAAGCAGAAGACAGAGGGAAAGACAGCAGGGGAGATAGGGAGGTGACCGGGTTTGTGCGTGTGTTTGTGTGTGTGTGTGCGTGAGAGTAAGAAACTCACCATCTGCAGTCTCCATGACGCTGGTGTGGTGGATGTAGCCCCGGGAAACGCCTCGCACTGAGGCCACCTGGGGATGCTGCGCATGAAGCGAGGTACGCTCCGACAGCCCCGTCACATCGGGGGGCGCTGAGTGGTTATCTGTGGTGAGTGGGGCGTCGGGGGTCAAAAGGTCAAACGCCAGGTCTGTTATCGGCTATGGTTACTAAATGAAAATCTAGTTCATGAGCTTGCAAACAAACTGATTTGACAGGTAACGAATTTGATTGAGAGGCTTAAAACCATGGTCATCTGCAGGTGGAGAGTCTTAAATGCAGAAGAGTTTTGTTTATCACAGTTTTTATATGTTTTACCTCCATTTTTACTTCCGGCTGTGATAAAAAGTGTGATGGCCTTCCAGTCATTGTCTACTGCTGAAGTGAATGACAGACAGGATCATAGTTTGAGGGGTCGAGGAACAGGATAATATGGGAGATTTATTTACAGCTTCATTCAGCCCCAGTCACTGCTGCGATATTTATGACAGCAACCTTGAAGGGAGACAGGCTGGACAGAAATCTGATGGCTCCATCCTAACAGGATGTCGTTCTGCCACACATGAACACACACACATCCACAATCAAGACACCTTCTCACAATTTACTGCCGCATCAGAGACGAATAAGGATGAATTCACCGAATCGCAAAAACTAGTTTGGGACTCGCATTGCGGCTGTGACACACGAGAAATGGCTGTGAGCCCTTTCACATGACTGACATTGAGATGACTAATTAGAGAGATGTAAAATAAGCGTGTTTTCACACCTGTAGTAAGGTTCATTTGATCAAGACCAAGGGAAAAAAAATATGAAACATTGCATTGTAGTTCTGGTTCGGTTGCTGTTCACACTGACTTTGTTGTGCGATAGGCAGCTTTCACACGAGCCCAGCCTTATGCCGGATTTATACGCTGTGGTTTGTCTCTGCCACTCTGTGTGCTCCGCAAACCATCTCTGCGGGTCATGTGTATGTCTGGCAATAACAGAACGCACCAAACTTCTGCTGTTATCAGAAAAAGTAAGACAATGGGAAAAAGTAAAAAAGATTCTGTCTGCAAACTCTGTGATTCCTGTATTAAATTGAAGATGGAAACCATACAGGTAAGCAGGGGTTTCTGCAGGCTTGTTAAAGGACTATGTGAATGTCATTTTACCGTGAAGGCACGGAAACTTTAATCAGAATTCTTCCACCAACACACCTGAACAGAGAGAATACCATACGGAAAAAATAAAATTTCAAACACTGAATACTGGTTTCTGCCTTGGCATGAAAACGTTATCTCAATCTAGTTATACAATACTTTCCTACTTCAGCTCACAACCACCTCTGGACTACAAAAATGAGAGCGCTGCATCAGTGTAAAGGGGACAAGACCATACAGATTGACCAGCCGCCAGTTGATGGCGTGTTGGACTGCGTGTGTGTCACTGACCTAGCTGGGTGTGTGCCATAAGGTCAGCCAGTGCGGTAGCTGCGGCGTTGGCGTTGAGGGCTGCGTGGGAAGTGGTGTTGGTGGTGTTGACGGATCTCCCTCCCGGGTGGGATGAGGTGGATGACGCGGAGGATGAGGTGGACGAGCCCTGGATGACACGGTTAAACCAGTGCTCAACGGCTGGGTGGCCGTGGCCCTGGTAGGGCGTCGAGGTGGCAAGACGTCCCTGCCGGCGGAGTGAGCCCTCGTCTTCCGACGCTGAGGAGGTGTCTGTGTTTGACAGGTCAAGACAGGGCAACGTCACAACACTGGACTAAGACATGGGGCTGCAGGATTTAGATGATATGCTGATGATACATTATTTTACTTATACATACACAAGAGTGTACATATAAGCAAGTGGGATGGTCAGATGGTTTCAATGGAGATGGAAGTTGTTGAGTTTAGGGATGCTTGTATTATATTAACTATAAAAGTAGCCATACCAACAACATATCGTCATAAAGACATCTCACCGCAACAATAGGTGTACTATATTTGAATGATAAAATGACATAGACTCTGACAATAAACAGACCAGAGTGTTTCATATTAGTAGACGACGACAGAATGAAAAAGGAATATCAATAAAAACAAAGGAATACAACCATTAAAGGCAGCTTTTTAAGAGAAATATCTATGGTGCAAACTATACAAAGTTAAAGTAAGTATACAGTCGCTATAACATGGCGGTTATAAGAACTTTCTGACATACCCAATACTGGTATTCTTGCTTGAAGTTGATTTGAAAAAAACACATACTCTACTTGCATATAATACGTACGCAACCTAAAATAGCCTGACCAAATATCCTTTTCTAATGTTGGTATAAGACTTTGGAAGTGCAGTGTATGCTTAAGTTTTTGCTTGGACTCAAACACAGTCACTGATGATTTTACCGTCTGTCCCTTGAGACAGCCGTGAGCAGTTGGTCACCGCAAAAATAGCTCGAACAGGAACAACTTCAAAGCAAAGTCATGGTCATTCAAAATGAACACATTCCATTTCATCTGCCAAGCTCCCTGAAACGACTGTACTTTCAACAGAACCATTGAAGCTACACAATAGCAGGCCAAATTAAGATTTGCATTCTGCAGAGAAGCCCCACATTATTCATGATTAAGGATGTAGCAGCAACCCTGGTCCAGTAGTCCATGGAACTGACAAACTGTCTCCTTTGAATGTCGGTGTAGGCTCGCAAAGCCAGAAGCAACACTTGTAAAGTGATGATGCAGTCCGTCATTGTCTTTCTGCTTAAAGTTGGCCTAGACAGTGATGTAATGACTTGGCACTCTAGTCTGTGGAAAAGCAAGCCAGTTCTTAGACGATTCACTTATTGAACCAACTGTGAACTGGCACCAGCACCAGCCAAGAACCAGAACTAGGTTTGAGTCTGAAAAAAGGGGCTATGAGAGGATGAGAGAGAGACATTAAGAAAAACAGAGATTAAGCCTGTGTGTGTGATTAGCACATGCCTGAGGATGTTCTCTAAAGTAATGAGCCTTTTTGCAATTAATCTACCTCCTAATCCCTCACAGTATACAGTTACAAGTAAAGTCCATCAGCTGAGAAACTTTCAAAATGACTGAAATGCTTTCCAGTGGCCTTGCAGAGGCTGCCAAAGGAAGGCTGGAGGAGGTTTGATCATAACAAGCTAGAATTTAAGGTCTCTACAACCAGCGGACTCGGGGGTGGGGGGTTAACTTGCATTTATGTGTCTGTTTGTTATTCCTCTGCCTCTGTCCAATCTCTCTCCCAATCTCAGTAACCTTGACAGAGTAACACAGAGGGAGAGGAGAGAAAACCTAAGCAGAAACAGATCTTAGTTATGCTTGTGCACGGATGAAATTTTATGTTCAAGCAAACAAAGACAGGTATGTTATTAAAGCTTGAGCTTGGCAGTTAAGGTAGTGAAGCATATTCATAGTGGTTTGTGCCTGAAAGTGACACTACACTGATATACTTACATTAATCACAGGCATTGATGTGTGTGTTATTGTAACTGTTGGTCGGTACACTGGCTACATTTACTGTGTGTTGTTGGAATAAGGCTTCTAACTTCCAGCCACTGTGATTAGTAAGACAGGAGATGGAAAAGGAAAAGGTTAACCAATGAGTGTTAAATACAGATACCAACAATAGGGGACTTGCTCATTTAAATATAACTCAACAGCATCATTAGTGGCCAAAAAATCCATTAAATCCACCACCTTATTACTTCCTGACGAAATTTTGTTAAAGCGGTCGAATGAAACCATTTAAATTCAAATCGCAGATCAAAAGTTAAAGTAAGCAACACAACCATGCCAGTGTGTGCACACCAACACCTGCAGCTGCCATTAGCCTTGAAAACATAGCAGAGCCCCAAATGATATTGTATGTACAGTATATGATTATGTCGACCTGTTAGTCATACCTATGAACTTTATCTCAGTAGATCACTGAGTGTCCATGAAGAGACTCCTCCTTCTACTGTTCAAACCCCAATGTCTGAGCACTTAATCCGTTTAGTTGCTCCACCGCTGTGTCCTCTCTCTTTACCCAAGACATGAGGCTCTAAGGCCCCCCACCAATTAACTCTTATACACCATGATAAAACCACTGCAGTGATAAGGGACTGGAAAGTTGGATGTCATCAGATCTTGCACAAATATCTCACAGACTGATTTGAAGATTGATACAATTCTTTTTTTGGAAACAATTGTGCAAAACTAACAATACAAAAATAGTTTTTCGGCCTTGAAGATTACAAATCAAAAAGCTGCAGAATGTAGTAAAATTACACTGGACCACACAAACTCACATAAAACTGTTATATAAGCAGGCGAAAGGTCGACATTTTGAGATTATGTTAAAAATCTGATTATGCATCCATTATGCAACTCATGTGGGAAGTCTGCCTGGGAATACAACAGCGAGAACTGAGCCCTTTTGAGTCACACAGAATGGACACATTCATCAAATTGCATATTTCTTTCCAGTAGAAAAAAAGTTTGACAACATCCTCTTCCACCACTGGACACAACCGAGTGTCAGCATCCTGCACTCCAATGCTCCTGGAAACAACCTAGTGTAAGCATAAAACCAGGCTGTGTGTTTACAGGATAAACCTTGCCCTTGGTGGACAGTGTTACAGGAACAGAGGTCTTACCTGGCGGGGTGCATGCCTCAACAGAAGACTGGACTAACACGGATCGCCTCTTGGAGGGCATTGGCATCTTCCTTTCCTTGTACTTTGCCAAAGCTGCTTGGACGGCTTCTGTGTGCAGATCTAAGAGAACACATCAACACAGTTAAGCTACAGCACTAAAGAAGAGCATCAGGCATTTAAAAACTCTCAGGCAGTATGGAGACATGATTACCCGATCTGAAGCGTTCATCCCGGGTGTTGGCAGCCCGGGACTTGTTGTGTTTAGAACCTGGGAGAACAGCTTGGGAGGAGGTCTGGATCCTGTTGTCAATTTGCAGAGAAGGATCTACACCTGTAGAGAGACAAGACCAAAGCAGGGAGGGAACAGTTTGTGAATACAGATGAACAAAATGTATACATCCTCTAATGCTCATAAAGCAGAAATATAACTATCAGAAATATGAGCATATACACTCTTTGCAGAATGTGCCTTGGAAACAGAGCAACACTTCTGAATATTGCTCGACTAGATCAAGTATGCACAAGCTTAATGGTAATCCCTACGTAGGCCGCTTTCTTCTAATACAGTGGCTTGGAGTTGAGAAAGTCTTAACTTAAATGAATCCAGTCTCTCTCGCAGCTTTCCAGCTGCCTTCCAGCTTTCCAAGGCAGGCAAATGCAAATGACACAGACGTCACAGACATGAGGTGATTAAGCACCATGAATGTCAAACAGACGACGTCTTCTAACTACAGCGTTCTAAAATTATCAAACACTCAAACTCGTCAACCTCTCTGTGCTCTGCGTTACACAGGCAGTGACTCATCCTTTTGATTATGCAATTCTCATTTGAGCCTCATTAAGTTACTAGTGGTTAACATCAGAGGGGAAACCCAAGACTAGCGCCTGAAGGAAGGTTGTGGTTCGAGCTCTATTTGTAGTCTTCTCCCAGGCTTTGGCTTCACTTCTTCTTCTCATGCTTCTCATACTGATGTGTTTGATGTATGCAAGTATACTTACTTCAAATACATCAGGGGATGTCAAATATGACTAAATGAGATGAATCTCATTTTACTGTACATCACAAGTTTGATCCAGATAAACTTGCGAACCCATTAATTATCGTCAGAAAATCTTCATCTTACCCCTATAGTGATATATTATGTTCTGCATATTAAATATCGAATTTCCCTACATAAATATGTAGTGAAATATATCATAGGAACACACAAACTTAAGGAATCTCCCACAACTTGCTTGTGTTTCCGTGTTGAGTACTGAAAGGCCTTAGCAGTTATTTTGGGCAGAGTTTAGGAACAACCATCAAAGTAACAGCATCTGTACTATAACTCAGAAATACCTCTGACAGCTTTATACGGTATGTTTTCCTGACAGTGGGACAGAGTTGTTTTTTAAGAGATGCTCCTGTAGTTCCCTTGCTCTGTCTCAATTAGCAAACCATCTAGTGCCATGTTTCCACATCCTCCTGCTGCTTCCCACCTGTACTTTCAGTTTACTTTCTGATAACTAAACACTGTATGTTTTATACTTACAGATAGATCAAAACAGCAGCACAACAAATAACTAGATACATTACATTTTTGTATGAATAAGGTACTAGAACCCTTGTGGAGGTAACAAACACTAACTTAAAACCTCATATGGTCAGGTTTGTGCTACAGAGATGTTAAACAGGAAACACAGCTTGTCTTTTATCACATTGAATGAAGCCTGCTACCTGATGCTAAAATATGCAGTACAGAGACATTAACCCCTGCAAATCCTCATATGCAAACACAGCTAACTAAGGTCATTGCAAAGCATAACCAAGCCAGCCAGGTACAAATACCACAAATTGATTCCACCAATTTAATTTGAATCCTACCACTTTTGGAGGCTTCCTTCCCCAGAGGAGTGTTTTGAATCGCTACAAAGATGAGTAATTTATAGAAAAAAAGAATAAAATTAAAAACACATTCAACCCGATGACACAACATGAGGGACTCGACATTAACAGTCCATCTATATTCATACACTTCTGCCAAACATTTAGGTAGTCAAAGCCGCGTTCTATCATTGGCTAGTGATTGAAAGTTGTGTATTTATGGCTGTCGTTACACGTGTAGCATTAGAAAACAGCCCTTTGAGGACAGAGTCCTCCCAATGCCATATTCAGCCAGCTAGATCCAACACCTAGCTGGCTGGCCAGTCAGACACCCGGCCAGCCAGACAGCCATCAGCCTAGCCTGGCTTTTCAGCAGCAGCTTAGTGGGGATAAGCGAGCTCCACACTGTCAGCAACTCTCAGGCAGCAGCAGCACACACACGGAAATGCTGAGCAACATTCACACACGCTTTGACTAAATCTATTCAATAACACTTTAAAATATTAGACACGCTTCAGGTCATTTTAGGACCCATAATGCATGGAGTCTGACACACACGCATACACACACACACACACACACACACACACACACACACACACACACACACACACACACACACACACACACACACACACACACACACACACACACACACACATGCAGCATCCCCCCTGGGCATGGATAGACACATCAATATATTATGCTGGTCCCTTATATCGCTCTGACAGCCCAGTCACACATCAGCCCTCTCCCTGGCACCTGGAGGAAACAGGCCTATAAAAACAAGCCAGGACACCAGAACCCGGTTGCTGGGAAGAACACACACTTCTGAGACACACCGCACAGAGCCAATCAGAGGCGTGCACCGTCACAGCAGATGTTGTTATTGGTCCACGGCGCTCCCTGATCAATTTTTAGAACCCGTCTGATGCCTTCACTTCACTGATGACACAAGTGCGGTGTGACATACGCATGGCTAATGATTTTCCTCGATTACACAACTGTATCTTAGAAAAACAGAGACATTAATGAATGACTGACATGACATGTGCTTAATATAAATGAATGGATGGCAAATTCATGTTGAGTGAGATAAGATAAAACAACACATACCTGTATTCTCAATGAGGATGGACAAAAATTCCCCCACAGAGCTCAATTTGACGCTAATGAACGTACATTCAGAACTATTCCTAATTGTTTGACTTCCCAGTATGGTCAACACCTAAAGCAATTATTTCCTCTCAAAGCTCACAGTGCAGCTCCAAAACGCTCAAACAAAAAACAAAGGAAATCAATCTACTCTGTCATAGATCTAAACAATCTGGCTTTGTACCCTACTTTATCCGACTTGGCACATGTACAGTCCTCTGACTACGGTGAAATATAAGGCAGTAAAAACGGCTTGGGAAATTTTGCATGGAGCTCAGAAACGTTCAGTCTATTGGTCTCCTATTTCAACCCTGCAGCTGTTAAACCCTAACCCACTGATTCACCGTGCTGGATGGATGTGTCATTAATTCCCAACTCGTCCATTCATCCTGCTTGGAGAAAGTCACCCATACCAAAGCCCATCTATTTCAGGCCAATATCTATCACTTCCCTTTTGAAAGTGTTAGGATTCAGACATAGTGGGCCCTAAAAATGAAGGACAGAACAAAAACGTATGAATCCACGATAACAAGAAAGGGAGAGAGAGCAAGAGAAAGACATAGATTGAAGGAGATGATCCGACCAAGCTGAATAACAGGCCTGCTAACTCCAGTGGAAAGCCTTGAGTGAGCGGCCCACAACAGACTCTGGTTTCCACTGAGGCTTGCCGGTCTGATAGCAGGCCAAACCAAAGACTGCCATGGACCCAGGATAAAGACAGGGAAGCATGAAGCATACAGACAGCAACTACTCTCTGGGATTTGGGCTGAATGACTGACTGACTGACTGATTGACTCAACTGGGGCTAAAAATACACTGAATTGATATATAAATGCATGTACACCCAGTCAAAAGACTACAAGATAACAAGTTGTGACATACATCTCAAGCCTCCCTTTTTTTTCAAAGTTAATTCTTCTCAAACGCCTACAGCCTAAGACAGGATGGCAGGCACTAATATGCAATAATAACAGACCAAAGGATAACAGAACCACAGTTAAAGTCAAGACCTGAAGAATAAAGGGCACAGCGGCAGACGTATCAAATCTAACCAAATCTAACCAGACAAAGCGGTGTCAAAAGCATCCATAGTATCCTTCATGGCAACTTTATGACCATGTGATCGTCAGACTGGTATCACTTATATTAAAAATACTCAATTCAATCAATAAAAAAAAGGTCTACTTCTAAACTAGTTTTGGATTTGTTGTATGCAGATTGTTTAAGTTTTGGGATTTTATTTTTGATTTCTCTTTCTTTTACTTGTCTCTTGATTTTTTTTTTAAATATACTGTTTTTAAATGAAGATACACAAATAATCACGAGTATTACAATAAGAAGATTATTTTTCCCCTATTCTGTTTGCTCTTGCAAGGACACAATGCTAACTGCTATGCTATCAGGCAGATAGGGGAAAAATATAAAACCTGTTCTGGACAGTAAACTCCGTGCAGGCCTGTCTTACCTTGTATCTGTGGGATGTACGGGGCCAACAGCTTGCCTCTTTTCTTCTCATAGCCCTTCTGAGTGATGTCCCCTGTACAGATAGAGACAGAGTAATATAGAGGAACAGACAGACAGAGAGAGGAGAAGAAGGGGGGGGCAGAGAGATGAGTCATTAGCTCAGCCGTGCCCTGGTGGTGTGTGTGTGTGTGTGTGTGTGTGTGTGTGTGTGTGTGTGTGTGCAAGCACGCGCACAAATGTCTATGGATCACACTGCCAGGCTGGTTGCACTGGCACCGCGGGGCACCAGAGGAGGGTTGTGGTAGGAGATTACCAGCTCTCACCCACTGGATGTCTCTCTCTCTCTCTCTCTCTCTCTCTCTCTCTCTCACACACACATACACAGGAAGTGACATTGCAAATGTAAGATGTTTAAGCTGACAGATGTTGTAGAGTGAAAAATTTCCGACCGAATACTTGAATGATATCATCGATGAGGCAAGAGGCATTTAAAAGATCATTTGTCTGGTGCGCTGGGGTAACTTTTTTCCCTCGCAGTGTTTTTACCAGAAGTAAAAAAAAAAATACTGCTGATGTCAGCATGAACTGGATCCCCCTCACTTGTCTTCCCACACATAATTAAGGCTGTTAAGTCTGTTAAATAAGATATAGCTGCATGTTATTTTTAATAGCCCTATTTGAAAGAGATGTTTGTCAGGCCTAGAATTTAACTAGAAAGAGAAAAATGAGGGCTATATAGAGGCAGAGAGATTGGGTAAAGGTACAAGGAAAAGTGATATAATGGCATTGGGTAAAGGTACAAGGCAAAGTTATATAATGGCTCTGGGTATATAACTTAACTGTGCTAATTGTCTCTAGACTTGGCGAGCTGTAGAAGAGATCCAGCGAAGATAACCTTGTGTCTGTTGTTAAAATGGTGATGAGAAAGGAGAGCATGGTTTGCATTTAGACATAAAAACACGACCCGAACAATGGACACAATACTATAACAATCTGACAAGAAAGAAATCTTATCGGTAACCGTAGCGGCAGAACCGATAAATTGAAGTATCAGAATCACAGAGAGGATTGCTTCATCAACTTTTCAGAATATCTAGTGGCATTTAATTGCCTTTTTTTCCAAGAAGTTGTAAATCAGTGAAATACAATATATTTTTATAGGATTTTTGACATGAAATCCTATAATAGCTACTGAACTAAATGACGCTAAATGACAGTGTCACCAAAATTCCCAAAACAATGTCCACTTGTTCAAAATACAGAGACTTATGTCACTGACTTGAGTCTTCTGGCTGCTTGTGGTTGATTCTGGGATGTGAGATGTCACTGTGTTTCTGCTTATTGGACAGAGTGGGATGAGGCTGAAGGGATGGAGGCTCAGTCTTTTGCAGACAAAATAATTATTGATTCACTGAGAGAGGGATGACTGACAGCACCTCTAACACACAAACCATGAGAATGTACAAATATATAAAACCTCTCAAACAAGCCCCAACGAAAAAAAAAAAAAAAAAAAAAAAAAGGAAGGAAGGGTCTCGTGGAAAATATGTCAGTCAAACAGCCGGGCTGGAGGGACTGTCAGAGTCAACAGACACTTGACGTGACATATGCATTGTTTTGGCAGGAAGCTAGAGCTGCTCACAGAAGTCAACACAAGACTAAGTGGTGGGATTTTCCACTGGTTGTTACCAATGGAGTCCACTGAATGGGGGATCTCTCTGCACCCAGTGGGGGTCATTCGGGTGGAGGTCAAGTGGAAAAGCAATAAGTTCAATAGGCCTATCTGAACAGAACAAATTGATTAAAACCGCTCCCCATTTGATCCCATTTTTTATCTCACCATGGGGAATATTGATTTGACTTGCTTCTTATTGATGTGTTTTACTTATATCAATTCATAAAAGGTAAACAGTGACTGTTTTTTTTTTCACCTTTCTCCTTTCAACTTATAGCCCTTCATATTGATAAATCTTTATTTAGTTATGCTTGTAACTAAATTAATGATAATGTATTATTTGAAACATTTCCTACACAAAATATTCTTGATTTATCTTTGCTCCTCAAGCCTCTTGAACAACAACAGTGTGGTAGTGTAAACGCAGGTGTTGTTGGTCACACTGGTCGCCGCACTGGTCCTGAGTCACCAGTATAACAGCTGAATGCCCGCACTGTTAAATGTCCAGGAGAGCTGGAGGCTGGCAACAATACAGCGCTGTTCACAGGCCGGGGCCGTCTGACCTGACACGGACTCTTTCTGGTGATAAGTGTCTCTGTTTGTATGCGTGTGCATCAGTATATGTTTGTGTGCATGCCAGCACGTCTGAGTGTGCGCACCACAGCAGCCAACCGGCCTGACAGCCACACAATGGAGGGCTATTCTCTGCGGCGGCTCCAAATTCTGGCTAGCGGCCCCGGTGACCGAGCGGCCCCTAGTACACACTGATCCATCAAGTTATGTCTCAGTGAAGCTAATCTTTTCATCTGGGAACAAACAGCTTTGTCATTAAATATGGAGGAATGGACTCCAGCATGCAACGGTAAACAATGAACCTTACCCAGAGTCTTGAAATGGAAAAAACAGAAAAAGTTTACCGTGCGAGTGTGTATGAACAAGTGTGTGTGTGCATATGCTTGCCCTTATATTTGTGTGTGCATGTTTACAAATTCACAGACAGATGCTCCATTTCCTTTCCCTGCTTGAGCTTTGAGTGCCTCCGTCGGGAGGGAAAAACGGGAGGATTCAAAGGTCAATATGTGGCCCTGCCGCCTGGGGAATAACTGAGGGGGGAGAGGGAAATGAGAGAGAACGATGATGAATGGTGGGAAGCGTAGCACATACACCAAATTGCACAGTCACAAGGGCCATGATGTGGCTTACAGTGAATTTACAGCAGAGTGGGAAACACTTTTTTTGACCCCCTTGACCTTTCTGTGCTGACTACAGGCTTTACCATGTAATTGAGCTGTAAAGAAAAAGGAAAAGGGTGTATCTCCAAACAAGCACCTGGGGGGGGGGGGGAGTGGTGGGATGGAGTAAATAAAAACTGTGAACAAATGTGTCAAAGAGGGAGGTGAACCCAAGCCCGAGAGGGAGGGGTGAGAGAGAGGAGGCATTTCTCATGTCGTGATTTGTTAAAAGAGCATCACCGTGGGCTCAGCTGGAAGACTGTTTTTTATTTCCTCAACCTGCATCTACCTTCATCTAAACCGACCTCCTTTATGGCCTTGATCCCTCCACTCTAACCTCCTCACCTTCTTCACACTAAGCATTCTAGTCATCTTCTATCCTCTCTTTTTAATTACCTGCAGCAGTTTTTGCTGGAGGGGGGGGCGGCATTTTTAGGGGGTATAGTCTGGGGATATTAACCTCCATCCATCTGAAGTGGCAAGATCATATTTTCCAGAGACCAGTGGCCTTTTTATCTGACACATCATCCAATGTTGTTAGCGTAAATATTCCTCTCACCCCGGCACTGAATCCAATCTAGAAAAAGCGACGGTCAATCTCGTGACACTCTGATAACAGTGACAGCAAGAGAGCCCACTGCCACTGACTATAATTGACTGATGGCTATTGAGCATAATCGACTGATGGCTATTGAGCATAATTGACTGATGGCTATCGAGTGGAGCTGAGGCCCATTAGGAGAATTACCTTGCATCTGCCCGGACCGAGCCTTTCAATTGGGAGGGAAATACTGAAAACACGGCACATTCCTCTACAAACACATTAAGGACGGATAATGACGCTCTGAATGAAGATGGTGAAATTGGCTTTAGTTAAGATGGTGCAAGGCTTTTCTTAACAAGGCTAGTGAAAAATGAATCCGTAACAGGACAAGATTCAGACATTAACACAATAGCACACGTCTCCTCTCTTCTTTTAGATGTAAAGAGCCACACAGGGATGTTGACTCTCGCTCTCAAATGTCTGCTGGGGTATCAGGCAGACGCACACAAACGCACATGCACACAAGTAACAGAAACTATGACAAAAAAGACAAAATATGTCCATAAAGGCCACTGCTAATCTATAATCCATAATTCTGCTTTACCCTGAACTAAAACAAAAAACCCCTCCTGTCTTTGCCACGCTGTCAGCTGCTCCACCTTCATGACAGACACCAGAGAAGGTGGCCCCACCCACCCTTAATGTCAGTTCCTACACCAGGCTGACCCACATTGTGCCAACACTGCTGCCAAGCCAGAAACCAAGCCGTCTGCCCTTCAGCCACAAAAAAAAAAAAAACCACAGCTAAATATTAAGGCAGGGCAGCATTCTCTCTCTGGGCTTTTGTGCTGCCTCCAACAAAAGCAGATGTTGCCAGCTGTCATTTAGCATTAGCTCTCCGGCATACAAATGTTAGTTTTACTCATTTGGATTGGGCTTTACCCCAGACAGGCGCAGAAATGTTGTCTATGCCAGTGCATATTTGCTGCGGACAGTTTATTTGAGCACCAGACGTGACCTATTTCAGGTGTGTGTGGTCAACTGTTATAACGGTAATGGTCTACTCGCAACTTCTTCCTCACTTATCTCTGACAGATGCAGAAAATGTACCAGTTAACGCTGAGTAAAAGGAGCAGAGATATGAACGAGGGGCAAAAGAGAGGAAGCAGATCCCCACCACGGATTCAACCCACATGTCTAGCTTGCTTGTCTGTCTACTTGACACAAAACACTAACCAAGCTGCAGGAAAAAAAAGTACAGTGTGCAACGACCACATCAGACACCATAAAAAATTTTTTTTAACACACACACACACACACAAAACTGAGGCAGAATAACTCACATGCAGAAGCCAGGGAAGCACGCAGAGCAGCGATGAGACGTCTTCAGCAGAGAGAGAGAGAGGGAGAGAGGGAGATGCACGGATGGATGGGGGGAGGGGGGGGGGGGGACGAAGAGGCCAGCAGCTGAATACAGGCAGGCAGGTCCACGAATGCTAACCAGCTAACAGGCTAACAGAGGAACTCTATAAAGTCCCGCTGACATAAAGTCAGGCCCTTCAGCATCCTTTGTTTCCTTTCATAGAGAGAGAGCAGGAGAATGAGCGAACCCCATCTCTCTCGATCTGCCTTCCCATCACTCCCCTCCCTCTCTCGCCCTCTCTCAAAAACCCCACGCTCCCAACTCCCCCTCTTTAAATCGACTGCCCCCGACACCCCCTCCTTCTCCCGCTGCCTCTCTCGCTCTCACTCTTTCCATCCCCTCTCTCCTCCCAGCTAAGGTCTCCACACAAAAGCCAAACTAGGCTGCAGGATTAGGGTGTCAAAGCAGACCCCTGCCCCCCACCCTCCCACATACCAATCTCACACACACACACACGCACACACGCACACGCACACACACACACACACACACACACACACACACACACACACACACACACACACACACACACACACACACACACAACCAAACTGTACAGGAACTGAAGAAGAGGCTTCGTTCGCCTGTTACAACACGTTTATACAGGTCAAGTTGCGGAGCATGGAAACCTTGTTTCACTGTACAGAAGAAGCCTCCATACTGGTGCAGTCAACCACAGCACTAGAGTTAATGTTTTCTATACAACAAGACAAAGACCACAGCTGAAAAATAAAGAAGTGGACATGACAGACATAATAACCACCTGGGCAACCTGCATGACAATATACCGGTACATTGTTCCTAACCGCCATGTTGATTCTAATATAGCCAATACGAAAACTGCTTTGTGAAAACCTAATCCTGTATTGTAGAGTGAAGGAGAAGCTACACTGAGATAACATTGGCCGTGTTGGGATGAGGACTTCCCTGTGTTAACAAACGGTTGGAGATGGAGTACTACAGCAGTCCCAGCAGGCTTATCCCCCAAGTGTGCATGTGTGTGCATGTGTGTGCATGTGTGTGCATTCATATTATAATTTTAGAAATTAGACCTACTTACCCTATGGCAATCAATTTCAATGAATAGCTGCATATAATTAGGCTGAATAACTGCTTGCTAGCACGCACATTAATGGATATACACAAAGACTCCAGCAGACGCCCACACAACAGATCATCTCGTCTGGTTCTAAAGAATGAGTTGAACTACACGTCACCTTGGACTAGTGGGTCAGTCACCTTCTCTATGTTGGCTTAAACTCAACTGATAAGAGCCTATTCAGATGTTAAACAACATATAGTCTGAAAGGAAATAGGAAAACCCCTTCACAATGAAATTATTCCAATAGAAAAGTACTGCAATACAACATTTGTTGAACTTTTAGTCAGTCAGTTGAAACGTTAACAACTAGTTTGATAATCAATTCATAAGTTATGTAATTTTTCAAGCAGAAAATACTAAATATATGTTGGTTTCAACTCAGTTTTTTGATTTTCCGGTAAGAATGCAAGAATTCAAGGTAATGCAGTGAGTAAGTGATAACCAAATTGTGGTTTTACGGCTGAAATATTCCTTTAAAGTAACATACTGAATGTAGCTCTCAGCTGAACACAGCATGTTCACAGTGCCTTTTCAATAAAGCCTAGAGAGGTCATCAAACCTCAAGGACATAACAAATATATGAAGGTTTTATTCTCTTGTACAGCTCAAGTCATACAGAATAACATGAATGCACATCCAGAATCGTTTATGCGACACACACACATCCTTCTGGAAGGTTAAAGACGGTCAGGGACGAGAGGAAAAAGGGTAAGTGTTGCAGAATAGAGGGGTGGATTGAAGATGACAAGGAGCTTGACACTGAGAGCCAGCTGGAGAAACGGAGGGGGGTAACTGGAGGGGGCTTTGAAGACAGAAGGGGGATGAGGAGAGAAAAGGGAGAGGAGGAAAAAAAAAGGATAAGGAATAAAGGAGGATATGATTAAAAGGTAATGACTTCCTCTTCCTTTCTCTAGACACACAGACACACGCTGACACACACACACACACACATACACAGATTGCCCTGATCCTAAAACACATGGGCGTCTCTTAGTCTCCATCCATCAGCTGCTCCAATCACATATCATCATCATATCGCTTTAATTAAGTAGTGCCAACGAATTAGGCGACCGGATGAACCCTCCGTAGCCACTTTGTTAATGCATAGCCCCCTCATCTCATATGCACACACGGTCCCCCAAAAATCCCCTCCATCCCCCCCGGCTCTGTACGGCTGGTGAGCAGACAGACAGCGTGAATAATAAGACATTAGATGCAGCGCTGCCTTACTCAGGGGGGCCCTGCAGCTGTGCACTGATTTGGGGAGCAGACAAGGGGGTGGGGTGGGGGGGCGTAATTAACAGTCACAAATAAACACTGATACTGTACGCACACACATCAAAGGGAACACACACACACACACACATGTGCGATGCTTGTTCCGGCTCTCACAAAGAGACGGAAGCAGATCAACTCAAGAGAGCAGATACTAAAACAGATGAGGAGTCAGGCCATTGCATGCATGCACACACACACACACACACACACACACACACACACACACACACACACACACACACACACACACACACACACACACACACACACACACACACACACACACACACACACGCAAACCTCACTCATTATTCTCACTGATTGTGTCAAATGTGAAAGCATTGCGCCCTAGTTGTGTGTGTGTGGTCTTGTGTGTCTTTCTTTGTGAGGACCTATTTGAGTTTTAGACCCAGAATGATGATGATTTTTTAAGTATGGACTTTTATTTATTTAAACTGATGGCCGTTACAGGGTTAAGACTTTTTGGTTTGGGGTTAATTATGATGGTTAAGGTTAGGGTGATGGGCCAGGGATGCATTGTGTCAATTGGTATCCTCACAAATCCTCTAAATATATGTGTGTTTGTGTGTGTGTGTGTGTGTGTGTGTGTGTGTGTGTGTGTGTGTGTGTGTGTGTGTGTGTGTGTGTGTGTGTGTGTGTGTGTGTGTGTGTGTGTGTGTGTGTGAGAGAGAGAGAGAGAGAGAGAGCTGGCTGCAGTTCAACACTGAGCTACAACGGTAACTGAGCGATGTGCTGCTATTCTGGCTCTCAGCCAGAGTTTCATGATGTTTAAACATGCGTGAGACACCTGCATGAACAGCAGCAGAAACACTCTTATCCAACGTCACACAGTGATTCTGTAAATAAGGCTCAATGAAAGCATCCAGACCAATCACAGCGAAGAGCGCTAGTACGGGGAAGAATAAACCTGATTTGTAATACGGTTTTAACTACTCAAACCAGCTTGACAGAGTTGAGAAATGTGATGTAAAATTGGTATTTCAGAGTAGACACTCTCATTCTCTCAGTCCTTTCATGTCCCCTGTGTGTTAGTGTGTGTGTCTCTACAGAGTATGTGTGTGATTTGTGGAGCAAGACATCTGTGTGACAGGCGTGACCAGTGTGGGAGCCCTCAGGGTAAAGACTCCATGAAACACAAGAATCTGTTCACAGTCAACAAGCACAACTCTGCCCTAAGCTAGGTTGTAATGAACCAACTACTGTATTTGTACATGTTTGGCTCACGAGTGGCAACATAACTGCACTCCCCGGCGCTCCAGTTAGTTGATGGAATGCATATAAATCAGATCTGCTTGCTGGTGGTGACGGCTTCAGCTGCAGAAAACATGGGTACTAGTGTCGTTTGGCTGACACATCCTTCACCCTGATGGTGTAGTTTGAGTAAGCAGAGCTGCAGTGATCAGCACAAAAAGTAAGACGAGAGCCTAACTCACCGCTAATGAATATCTCAGTCTCAAACAGGAGCTCTGTCCAACCTGCCCTCATTCAAAAAAAATGCTGTGCTCAGCAGTTTTCACTTGAGCTGAAAGCAGCCTTCACACACACCGATCCACCCCCACTGTTATGTGACATGATTAGGAGGCTGAAATCAGACTATGTACATTGTGAGCAGTTTTTGAGAAGTAAGAAATCAAGTCAAACTCAATCTCACTAACGCCCCTCCATTCAGGGCGTCACAGCTCTATTCTGAAACTCCACAAACTAATCCGGCGCAATTCAAAAAAAAAAAAAAAAAAAAAAAGAGTTTCAAACTCAGAATGGCCTACCCTGATGGGAAATCTTGTGCCATTGTCCGGACGCTATTCAATGTGCTGCATGCACTCCGACTGGATTCCTCAAGAGACTCGTTAAAAAACCCGAGCAGGAAACTGACTGCTTTGTGCGTGAGCCCGAAAAGGGCCAAAAGCCACTCAGATCATCATTACTTCCTTTTTGCTCTTTTAGCCTACTGCCCTAATTAAGAACTGATGCTTCTGAATATGGAAACCACCTTCTTGGCGGAGGAAGCTTCCAGCATGTACCTAGGCGGATAGAAACGCTGCGTTTGAGATACGAGTGGTGACGGTGTGCCATCTGAAGCCCTCAGCTCTGTGGGATCTGCTCACTCCTCTGTACGGTCTCAGAGGATGTGTCGAGATTTATTGTCTCCTTCTTTGCCTGGTTATTTCCATATGAATGACCATGTTTTCACCAGCCTGACATAGGCTTAGCCATTAAGCTCCTTGCATATATATACACACACACACACATAAACACCTATGTGCTACAGTGAGAGAGGGGTAGCGGGGCGGGAGAGAGCCGGGTGTCTTTGCGTGAACACACAAAACAGCCAAACATCTACGCATAGGCACCGTGGCAATCCAATTACAGGGTGCACACACAGATACACTCAGTGGTATGAGAGATGCAGGCTACCACCCCCGACTGTGCATTTGTGCATCCATATCTATATGTAAGCAGCCTGGGCTAGCTCTCCTACAAGTCTAACAAGCCATAGTCTTTTGTTCTGTGATTCATGACCCGGTCTTGGAGGGGAGCCCAGTAGACCAGTGTGCTGATTACATGAAAGCGTATGTGTGTGTGTGTGTGTGTGTGTGTGCCTGTGTTTATCCTATTTCTACACACAAACATACCATAGGCCCATTATTTCTTGTTGTCGCTGCTAACGTGAAATTGTATGTTTCCAAATATACGAAGCGCTTTACGGAGAGCAAAGCAGGGAACTCCAGTGAGAGAGAGAATCAACACAGCATCTGAGCAGGTCAACAGAACAAGCAGGTGATCACACAAGATAGGGCAAATGTGCACAAACACATCCATGACGCATGGGAGTCTGCAATGCATGTACCAAGAACCACAATGAATGGTGACAGTACTGTTGGCAAACAGCATTGTTATCCAGTATCTCTATTACAGATTTTGATTATTTAGCTTATAAAATGATAGAAAATAGTTTAAAAAAAAATGACCATCACAATTTCCCAGAGCTCAGGGTGGCGACTTCAAATTGCTTGATTAATCTGACTACCAGTGCACATCTCAAAAGGTATTACAAAGTGACATACCACAGAAAGGAAAGATGCAAATCCTCACATTTTAGAGGCTTGAAACAGCAACAACACTATTGCAGATACAATGCTTTTACTCAGTGATATGGTTTACATCTAGACAGACAGTTTGAGGTGTCTTATGGTCTTTTGCTCACGTACACGTAGCAATAACTAGCCGGTCGACGGCCATTCTCTCTCGTTCTAACACACACAAACAGTCCAACAAGCCGATCTCACCAGGCTCTGGACAGGATGACCACAAGCCTCGCCTCCTACCGAGCACCATCTGTTCTTCTCTTTCCATTTCCCTTCCATCTCTGCATCACAAACCCCCTCGTTCCAAAAACCCCAAAAATATACAGTACATTACAAGTAACCATGGGTTTCTATACAAAGTGGTGTCATGTATGAATCGAACCAGAACATTGACCTTGTTTCTACAAACCCTTCATTTCATTCTCAAACCTACCATGACTGTCATGACACGAGAATTTCCACAGTGAAAAAATGTAAAGCTCCCATCACTTTACAGCAAACCAACATCTTGAGAAAACACGTTTTTTCTGCCTTGTTCTTTCTCTTCCATGGTTACTTTTCCCCTATTCCTCCTAACTGTCCTCCTCTTGCTCTGATTATTTAGTTTTACATCATTCACTATCAATGTAATGGTGATCCTCCTACACAGATCATATGCCAAAGTAGAAAGTTGAAAGAAATAGAGACAACGTTAGATGTTAATAAAATTCAGAGGAAATTCAAAATAGCTGCCACAACCTTCAAGAACTTTAGTCATGTGGTCCGTTTGGGAGATGTGTCTGTGTGTATGCGAGCTTGTGCACACACACACACTGTAGCCCATGTATGCATGTGATTGCTAATCTATAATTAAGTAGTGTGGCACTTTCACTTTCTCCAACACGCGACCGGCTGAACTCTGCTGTTCTGGCTGCGTTCGAGCAATTAAGTGGAGCAGTGATAGCGCTCTCAAGGCTGGGCTTAAGCCTTTTAAATTTTAACACCACAGCTTAAAACTGCCCCGGCCCTTGTTAACAAGACCAGGGCTGTCTGGAACATATGGTTGCCCTCAGACTAGATATTTATTACTGAAGGAGAAGAACAGGATATGCTGTTCACATAGTGAAAAACAGCAAGTTTGTGTTTAGTAACAACAGCAGATGTGTAAGTTGTTTTTTTTGTATTTAGAAAAATTGGACATCCTTATTTAGATGTTACTTTGTATTTGGATTAGAACTTGGGCTAATTTAGAAATGAAGGAAAGTGTGTGTGTGTGTGTGTGTGGGGGGGGGGGGGGGGGGTGTGTGTTAGAGAGAGAGAGAAATAGTGTCATCTAAAATCCACCCCCTTCACCAAACACACATTACTAGATGGGTTATAGTGTGGTGATAAACCCACTAAAACACTTCAAGACACACACACAAAGTACAAAAGCTGAATATTTACATCTATGGCCACCTCAACTCAAAATGATACACACATACACACACACACACACACACACACACACACACACACACACACACACACACACACACACACACACACACACACACACTTAGCAGTAAAGGTAGCATGAAGAGGCAGTCCAGCTGGAGCACATGTTCAGAGCTCCTGTTATAATGAATCCATTAGTCAGTGACACAGCAACCACAACACAACTGCTACACACACACACACACACACACACACACACACAGCCAGGTAGGCAGGCAGGCACACACACACACACACACACACACACACACACACACACACACACACACACACACACACACACACACACACACACACACACACACACACACACACACACACACACACACAAACAGAGGCAGGCACAAACAACACACACTTTTCAACATACACATGATTTACATATTCACAAAATAAGGCGTCCTCTGCCCCGGAGCTACAATCAGACCCACACTAACATGACACATTCATTTTGCTGTGATAAATTGATACTCCACACAGCTAGAAAACCGGATAGTGCTCCTGTCAAACAGGCTTATCGTGTTACATGATAGCATCTCGTCCAACCCCACCAGAGTGCACGCACGCCGACAGTAAAATAGTGGTGGGCTTTTGTCCGATCCGTCCAACAGAGGGTGCTAGAGCGATGTGTAGACTTAAGGCTCCCACACCGACCCTCCTCTGACCACCGTGTCCTTCATCTAATCTGATCTTGTCTCCTCATACTCCTTTATCTTCTCTCATCTCCTCTTTTCTCCTATCAGTATCTGCACACACAGTCTCCTATTTAAAGGGAGTTTCTTTATGTGTATGTTTGTCTATAGTTACATGTAAAATGTCAGAATTTGGTCATCCTGAGCGGCTGACTTGTTCTTTAAAAATGTTGAGTATGTCCAGTCTTGCGTAAAATAAGAATATTTTTTTTAATCACTGGAGTATAGCCGTAAAAACTCTCATGGATAACACCCCATTACACCGCTACTTGAGACTATTAAATCGCTAATTTGATAATGGCCCGAGGCTGCGCTGTAACGAGTGTGTGAGTCAACCTATATCTGAGCACCAGCAGCTTTCACACAGAGCGTTACAGTCATATATGGATTGACAGAGCATGGAGGTAAACCCTGGCTTCAGTGTATGCATGAGAAGTGGCAGCACTTAGCCTGTGCTCATCCATCAGTGGTTGTATCTCGTGTGTGTGTGTGTGTGTGTGTGTGTGTTTTCTGAAGAGTGTGCTCTTAATGAGGCTGAGCTCTGTGTGATCAGATCTCTTCAACAAAGGCCGAACGTATAATCACTTTACCTCAACAGCACAAGCAGAGAGGTATTCTTACACTAAATATCAATAAATATCTTGACCTGTCCAGGCAAGTAGTAACCCTCGTCTTTCCATATGGGTTTATATTAACATGACTGTATTTACAGCTGGGCTGCACTAGCAGTGCTGAAATGATAATCACTATTATTTTAAGAGATATAATCCATTAATCTATGGGTGATCTGCTGCAGGCAGAGATCAGATAGCGCTGTTAAAGCCGCACAAGACTTTTGTTATTGTAATAAATAGAAAATGTGAGACAGTTTTTTTTTATCTGTATCAAGATCTGTGTTTTCATTAAAGTTACAGCAATAGTTCATTAGAAAAATAGTAAAGAAAAAAATGAAAAGGTTGAGTTCTGTTCTTTTCAGGTTTTATTACATCCGTCAACTATAATATTTAGTATACTCCTTACAAACGGACCAATAAACAGAGGTGATACATGTTACAGTATTGTTAATATGCCAATATTCTATGATTGTTATTGCAGCTGTGAATTGTTGCTTAGATCATTGACTAAATATTTAGAGCATACTCCATGTATTTTTGATTTGATAGTGGTTGTATGAGCCCAGCATCGATCGGCTGCAACACTAATACGATACACATTTGCAGACAGGAGCAGATACTGATCCCAGTTCAGAGTGCTGGACTGCCTTTGAGATCAGAACTGAAGCGAGCGATCTCTCGTTATGCGCAACCATAGTGCTGAGAATGCAGATGTGGGCCATTGCAGACAAAGAGAGGTGGGGGTGGAAAGGAAGGCTTGAGAGGGAGGGCAGGATGCAGTGGTGAGTGACAGATGTCTGCACTTTACTGTCCCTACGAGAGAGAGAGAGAGAGAGAGAGAGAGAGAGAGAGAGAGAGAGAGAGAGAGAGAGAGAGAGAGAGAGAGAGAGAGATGCCAGCCTGTGACCTACCCTCAAAGGCATTCACATCGCTAATGTAAGTGCACAGCTCCCGTCACGCTAAACTAATCTGTGCAGCACACTGGACATTAACTGAAGGTCACCACTACTGACTATTGTTCTAAGACTTAAATGATCTGAATTGAAAAAATGCACATTTGTAAAAGCAGGCTATTTTAACTTCAAAACTGTCCCTTGTTCCGCTTGGTAGAAGTAGGAAATCTGATATAGTGAAAGCTTGTCATTGTAAAGACCCACAGTTAGGCCTGATATACAATCCAGAGTGAAGGGAGATATTATGCGGTACAAACTTTAGCTGATACTAAAATAGATGCCATACAGTGCCTCTCAGTGCTGCCTGTTTTGCATATATTTTTTCTGCTTTGACAAGTGGCTTTATGGCGTTTCCTGGAAAATAGATACTCCTCTAAGAATAGTTTTGAACATGGAAACTAAGAAACAGAAAATAGAAATGTTGGTCATTGCAGATTACAGCCTTGTTGTTAGTTCTCAGACAGATCTTTCCTTCATCCTCATGCAACCAAAGGATGCCTCGTGTACATTTCACCAACATTTATCTATACATTCCACCAAGTATGACATAATTCCTTATAAGGGCCATCACTTTTTCTAAAATCCCTTTGCCAGGTAAGATGCAGTGTGTTTCCACGCTGCTCTGGAACCTCCCCTGAGGGATTACCTGGCCTTGGCATGAAACGTGCCTACCCGCCCGGGCAAATGACTGCTAGGAGAGGAGGAGAAATGCCTTTGATGTCTTTGGACTGTTGGGATTCACTTGTAGAGAGAGGGGGGGGGGGAGAGTAAAACGGAGGGAAGGAGCAGGAAAGGGAAGAGGTGCTGGGAGATTGAGGACGGCAAAGAGAGAGAAAAGGCAAGAAAATATATCGATTGAACAATGGACAGAAGAGAGAGAATACAAATAAAGGTGGAGAGGGAGTGAGTTTGTAGACAGGAAAAAGAGGAGGGGGCATGTGCTTTGAAGACCAAAGACCTGCCTCTCTGGGGGAACGCCCGGGGAGGGTTGGAGCCTGGGATCGTAAAGAGTGGATGGTTGGAGAAAAGGGAAAGGTGATGAATCATGATGGGCTCGATAAGAGCTGTAGTGGACCTCTCTCAGTCGCCATTTTTCCATATTGTTTGTCTCTGCACTACATGTTTTATCTGTCAAAAGACATAAAACCTGAACCACTTTCTTCTTTGATGTCTTTACTGCCATTCACTTGCTTGACTGTTTGCATTACGATTGCTTTCTCTTTGTTGTTTTCTCTTTACAGACTTTGGCAGCATGTGAGTCTGATTCTGTCAGGCCAGCAGTGTTGATTTAACGCAAGGCTTTCAGCATCTGCAGCACTAGTCTAGAGCTGCTCTGCTGTCCAAGATTGTCTATCCCGAGCAAAGGTCACCATGGTGACAGCATCGGTGCTGCCCAGGGTCGTCGGACAAGGGGGTCCAAGGGGGAGTGAATATACTGAAAAAAGATTGATTGTTCCACTCTCACTGAGAAAACAACAAATGAACAGAAACTAGAAACAGTGTCTCCTTTGCATGCTGTTAATTCAAACCGCTGTGCATCACTGAAATCAGAAAAAACGAAAGAAAACAAGCCGTCAACTCTAAGAAACTAGATACATCTGACAATAGGAGAAAAAGAATGTGCTTTAATCCTTTTAGAAAAGGACATAAAGAGAAAATGAACAGACAAGGGTCAAACCCCTGACAGACAGGGTGATGGAAAATGACAGGCAGCCATGAGAGGGGGAGCGGGGAAAGAAACAAAGCACTTTATAGGACGGAGGGAGCCCTTTATCTTTCCTTCTCACTCCTTACAGTTGCCAGGCACTTCCTGTTCCATTGTGTGTGTAGGATGCTGGCTGTACGTACAGGAAGTGGGCTCTTTGTTTCCTCTCCCCTTCCTGTTGGTGTCGAGCACACTGAGGAGAGGAATGTTAGTGGATCTGGGAGGAAGGGACAACACACGCTGTGTTTGCAAGTAACCAGGAAGCAGCTCCCGGTGAACAGTTTTGCAATTTGGAAACACACATACACACAATAGCAGAGTGTAAGGCGCTATTTCAAACATAAGGTGACATCAACAAACAGGGGGAGGCATGTTCAGTCGACGCACAGTTGGCCTCGATACCAGATACTTAATATGCGGACATTTAACGCAGGCATACAGGCAGACAGCCACATGCCCAACATTAAAGCCTGTCTGATTAGACACCTGACCCTTGCAGATTCATTTGATCAGTTTCATGACTCATCAGGGACCGAAAATAAATCATCAATGGCAGGCCTCTCAGCAACAACATATGTCATGTCAGCCGACTCTATTTACCACTCTTTATTGACTCGCGCCTACACAATAGCCTCTGGAAGAGTGGAGCTCTTTTTGGGCTTAAAATATCCCGTCCATCCACCTCTTAATACCCTGCATGGCTGATTGCCAACAAAAAAGAAGAGAATTTATTGCAACGCGCCATCAAAAAGATTAAAAAGCTAAGTACGTGGCCCCAAATCGTTCAGTGTGCTATTGCAGACACAGAGACATCCTGCTGTGATGCTGCGGCTCATAGAATAAACCTACTTCTCTCCTCAGTGAAGGTAAACAAGGTTGACAGTAGATCCTGTTAATAAGCCACAGAGATCTGTTATGTAAGCAGCTCATCAGCTCCAAATTTCCTCCTCGCATCACATTTAAAGGATGTTTTAAAAGGAAAACAACTCAACTCGGCTCAGAGTCTGGACAATATGTGTGGTTGTTTTTAAAGAATCTGTTGGATTTCAGTGTGATTTCACACTTTCACACTCCATTCACATACATTTTTGCACCGGGCTATAATTTGCTATCTGTAAATCTGTCAACAGTCGGCCAAGTGAGAGCTGGTTCAATCCAACAGGCCGCACGGCAAATATGGCACACCTTTGTTTACAATATGCTTTATTTATATGAATAATTTGTGCAATAATAACAATCATTCTGTCTGTTTGCATAACATTTTAGTTATTGTTGTTTTTTAACGTTTTTACTTGATGATTCTTGTTTGCACTATTCACTCCGCTACTGTAATCCTGCAAATGTCCCCGCTGTGGAACTAATAACTTATCTTATTTTCATTTGCAGATTTATGTTATTTTTGTTCTACTGTTCCATCAACTGTAGTTGGCCTATTTGTTTTATTCTGATACATGCTCCTCTTCACCACTGCACTGCCCCACTTTATTTTCATTTGAGAGATAATGCTTTGCTCTCAACTTTGTGGAGTGCAATTTTCATTTAATTTTTATGGCCGTTTTTTTTTAATGACAGAACGTAGAGCAGAGAGAGAGAGAGAGAGAGAGAGAGAGAGAGAGAGAGAGAGAGAGAGAGAGTTCAATAAGCTGCCAACAATAACCAGAGAAACTAGTACCACTGGACGGACGGGTCAGAGAGAAAAGAAAAGAAACGGAGAGATGAGGACAACGAGGCAAAGGAGCAGTGAGGCGGCATGAGAGCTGCTGTCGGAAAGATTGATTTAAAGAGAGCAGAGTAACGACAGCCCGGCATCATCTAATCAGACCCTTGTTTCACCAGGCTGACAGAGCAGGGAGAGAGAGTGTGTGTGTGTCTGCATGGTAAACTCTCTGAGGACAGGAATAAAAAGAAATACAAGAGAAAGAAAGGAGGAGGTGAGAGGCAGGGAGAGGAAACCTGGGGTGTTCTGTTGTGCTGTCAGATGTCACTGTTAGTTTCAGGATCTGGCACATCTCTGAATAGCAATAAAAAATAATGGGGGACACAGAGGGAGAGGCAAGAAGTTTGGAAATCGATGAAGTTTTGGATCAGAAGGTGCTTCTCTGTTTACATTACATTACATTACATTACAGTCATTTAGCAGACGCTTTTATCCAAAGCGACTTACAATCAGTAGTATATTACATATCATTCACCCATTCACACACTGATGACAGGCTACCATGCAAGGTGCCACCATCAGACTCTAACTAACATTCATTCACATCCAGTCCACACCGATGGCAAGCCTTCGGGAGCAACTTGGGGTTAAGTGTCTTGCCCAAGGACACATCGACTGCCGAAGCCGGGTTTCCGTTTCCTCAAGTTCAGTTGGCCTAAAACTCTACCATATACAATAAGAATATTAAGCAGATCTCTCTCACCAATATAATCTCCCTCTGTACTGTTCAGTGAGTTCTATAAAAATCTACAGACATGCTGGCAGCTTTGTGAAGACGCACATCAGTGCTTTGAGCTACGTGCTAAGATCTGCATGCTTACATGTGCGCACTGACAATGCAAACATGCTGATGTTTAGCAGGTGTTTTTAACATGTTCCTCTTCTTATTTTGGCATGTTAGCATCCTAAAATTTGCTAGCACAACAAACAAAAAATAAAATGACACTGACGGGAATTATTTTATGCAGGAAAGAAAAAACAAAGTATTGGCAAACTGGAGTTTGACATGATGATGCGCTGTTCCAAATTTCATGGAAATTCTTCCAATAGTTGTTGAGATATTTCAATCCGGGCCAAACTGGTGGATCAACCAACCAAAAGTCTGACATTGCCAACCATGACGCTGTGCTGGTAAAATGGCTGTAATCATAATGATATTCAGCAACTGAAATCTGTGTTTCTGTTGTTCATGTAATATCATTTCATTCAACTGTGTCTTATTTTCAATTAAATCAAGCTTGAAACTCAAACCAAGGTCCCATTTAAATGACATGTGTCTCAGCCTACTGAACTATCCCAATGCTAGAACGGTTAATTACAGGTGAGCTGACCTCCACCCGTCAGCCCTTAGGTCCATCTCCACCCAAAACCTCACATCCAGTACTGGAATGTCCTCCCTCAAAGCAAATAGTAAAAAAACAAAACAGAACAAATAAGATGAACCATCCCTCCACTGTCAGGCTCTGTTCAATGTTGTAGTCACTTCCAGCGCTCTTATCCCTAGCGTGTGTGTGTGTGTGTTTCCAGATCAAACAGTGATCTGGAGGCAAGATGACCCTGTGCATGTTCATCTGACTATAAGTGTGTGTGTGCCTGTATTGTGACCTGAGGCACACATTAAGATGATGAGGATCTGGAGATTAAACCACAGAGGAGACAGCTGGGCTCTTGACTCGTGGCTATCTCAGCCGTTCATGGGAGTTTAATGGAGTGTGATAATGATGGCAACTAATCTGGAGGGGGGGTGACGGGAGGTCAAGAGACCCTGATTGACTCGGGGTCAACGCAGGACGAGAAGAAAGGGAGAGAGCATGTGTGGGTGCCACCTAAAAAACATCACCAACAAAAGCACACCAGGAGATGAAATTGATCTCTAACTGAATGAGATTTCTCCAGAAGCAGCACACACAAACACAGACAACAATACAAATCAGTTTTTCATAAAAGTGACCAGGAAAAGAAGGCGGAGCTCAGGGAGGCTGAGATACAACACAGAGAATAGACTCTTTGATGTCTCTTCCCACAGGGGTAATCCCCTCCGACAGGACTGACGTGTAAAACAAACAACTGTATTATCCTCCCTCCTTTTCCCTGTGAGCTCATTTTAACCCTGCACTACCCATTTGCCTTCTCTCTTTCATTGTCTCTCTCCCTTCCTCTTCTTGTCACATGACCTCTGTGTCTAAATGTTGAGAAAAAACAAGGATATCTAAACACAATTTTGATTATTTTTGCATGTTTTGTTGATTTTGCCATACGGGAGATTAGTGCAAGAACAATTAGTCAACCGATTGAATATTTGATCAAGAAAACGCTATTATTTTCTGACATTTTTTTTTACATACCAAAAAGTTTTCTGGTTATATTTTTTCTCAAGTGTGAGAATTCTATCTCCACTATCCTGAAGTACAGCAGTCCTTCTAATTGTTAGCTCTCAAAATCCTTGTAAACTGTAGAAACTAAAAATCACGGCACATAAGTTTTACTGTGAAGCCCCGACTGGAAATCTAGTCTCTGTGAATGGACAGAGCAGTGAGTGGGAGTTAATCAGCCGTTGCTTAAAAGAGGAAATACTCCCATTTCCCAGCTGCCACCTGTCACTCCACCTCACACCTGCCCCACCGGCTTTGTGTCTCACACACACACACACACACACACACACACACACACACACACACACACACACACACACACACACACACACACACACACACACACACACACACACACACACACACACACACACACACACACACACACACACAGCAGAGAATGCCCTCAGAAATGTGGTCTCATATGACGACATGAGGGCTTGCATTCTAAAATCACACGGTGGGAAGCCAAAACAAACCGGTTAATACACATGTACACACAGTCAAACCCATGTTCCTGTTTGCACATGCTATAGGAAACACCTTAACATAACAGGCAGACAGAGAAGCAGAATGTGAGAGGAACACCTCAAAGGAACAGCGACACAGAAGGCTTAAAGACTGCAGGACCACACACACAGTGCAGACACACAAGCATCCGTAATTATACACAGAGTCCAACGGAAACCCTCGTTTGACTTAAACACAGTTTTTGTGTGAATTACTTCACAAAAGAATGGAGGAAATAAGGGACGCAATTAGGAAAAAATGCAAAATATGGCCAATTTAGTTAAATCATAAAGAACATTAGAAACATTTTTCCATCACTTGATGTGGTTAATACATAGCTCATGTCTTATATCTCTATTAAAGTGATTTTTTTTTACACCCCTAGGCCACACACACACACACACACACACACACACACACACACACACACACACACACACACACACACACACACACACACACACACACACACACACACACGAGGCCCTAATCCTTTGTTTCACATTTAGATTCCCTTCAAAAACACATCCTGAACTGATCCTGATGCAGACCTCTGACTCACAACCCATTTCCCTTTTTTCTATCAGCACTCTTATATCTGTGTGTCTGTGTTTTTGTGTACATACAGTGCTTGCGTGCTGTGTGTTGCGTTTTCTTACAAACCCCCACCTTGCAGCCATCCGCCGACTCCAGATATCAATGTGGGTTGTGTTTGTTTTTTTGTGAATCTGTGAACTTGGCTGTGTGTTTGTCCTGAAGTCCTCATATCTCCACTCCTAGCAGAGAGTGAAACCAGCTAAGTGAGTTTACAGCCAACTGCTGTCGGATCAATGCTCACTCCTCTACGTGGCAAAAAAACCCAAAACATACATCCATGCGGACACACGCAGATACATGCATGCATTAATGTACAGCCACGTCAGCACGCGATGATTCACCGCTCTGCTCACACACCACATGTGCTCAACAAATGCCATAACACAGAAATGAGAGCACAAAAAGAAATGACATACAATAGCTTAATCCTTACTCCTAATCCCCCCCGGATTCTCATGATATGCAGACATAACCTAAATAGTGTTCAGCTTACCTCATAGATCCCTATTAAAATGTTGACACACAGCTGTTATTATCTCCCGTCCAGCACACTGTCCGGGTCTAATGAGTGACATGAATGACACAGATCCATTGTGCTGGAAGGATTACTAATGTAAACATGTGCTCTCTGACTCAGGACACGGTCTAGCAGCTGCACCGACAGACTTGATTATTTCATCTATCTCAACTGTTCGTGGTTGTTAAATGAGGTGTGTTATGGTAGCAACAAAAAAATAAATGGGCCTAGATCTCTAGCAGAACTCAACAAGCTGTATATAAACACATATGCTGACTCAAGTGATGAAGGTGTGCTATGTAATGGCTAAAGGAAGGCCCAGAAATGAGATGGAGGAAAAGGCATTACAATAAATCACCATCTTAAAATCTCCCTGAGGCAGCCTGAGCTCTTTGGATCACATCCTTATAAGGACCAATGGATTGGTGATGCAGCAATACAGCCGGCGTGCTGTAGGTAAAGAAAAACTGCAGGAAGTTTGACCTGAATAGGAGCGGAAAGAGAGCAGGGAGGACTGGAGGCAGGAAGAACGAGGGGTGTGTAAGATGGCGAAAGGAAAAGAGACGGAGAAGTAAGTGTGGAAACATTAAAATGTCTATGAAAAGTAAGGAGGAAATCATAAGGTTGACAGACAGATGAGGTGAGGTGGGAGATGGGGGAAAGTGAATGACAAGAAGAATGAGAGCACAGCTACACGAGATAAACACACACTGACATCAGGCACAGCAAAGTAGGCCTTCAACAAGAAATGAGTCATGACCAGTCTACCAGTATCAGCTCAGACAACACACACTGACCCCGCCCCCTTTAAAAACACAGACACAAAGAAACAAGACCGACAGAAAAAGACACTTCAACAAAGTAACTGACACTGACAACACTAGTGTTTACATCACAAAAACGCAGACTGTGCTTTGCTGTTTGTGTTCACCAACGGACTTTTGGATTTCAAAGTAAAAGCACCAGCATGATAAAAAAAACTGAGGGAAGCAAAAACTGCACATAAAACAATTAATTCAACTCTCAGTACGTCAGTAAGGAGCTGATGTTCAAAGTGCATTCTTGACCTTGAAAACAGCAATGGAAAAAACAATTAAATTTGTTGCAGTTCTAACGCATCTGATTCTTATTTCTGTTTCCAGGGTACACAATGGACTTTGAAACAGATTTCAAACAGACACTAAAGGATCTAAAGATACCTAAAAGTGGGTTAACTCCATAAGAAGAGCATGTGAATGCTCAAGAACAGCTACTAAAAGCAACTAAATGTTTAGACTGTTTAACTAATGAACTTACCCTTTACTGTATGCTTTCAAATCCTTTGTTTTTAACTAACTAAGTGCTGCAAAATGACAAAGTTGTTCGCCTGTAGAAGCACGATGTATAACATTGTCCACGTCTGCACTTACATGAAGCTGCGGTTTCATGCTGGCCTTGTAAATTTAATTTCTCTCGGGATGAACAACTGAATCATATTATCTGGGTCTGATACAAACTACAGGCAAAAAGATTTTTTTGTTCCTTCCTTCTTTCATTATCTGTAGGCAACAAATAATTCCCTGTGACCATGTATGGTGAGAAACAATCCACACTACATAAATGGATAAAAATCAGTCATCTGGTTGCCATACCATTTTGGTGCTACGCTGCTAAGCAAGATGCTAGCTGAGGTCAGAGATATGTTAGATGACATCAGGGTAAAGGCAGGCTGGAGATCTGCCACGTATATCTTCCCAGAACAGCGGAGGAACACTGGCCTGTATTTCTTGTCTTTCTCCTTGTTTCCCTCTGTGCCCTTTCTTTCTCTACGCCCGTCTTTTTTTCTCCATGTTGCCATCTGTCTTCATGTCTCTCCTTTATGTCTTTCTCAAATGAGCTCTAAAAAAAGAGGTTCACGGTGTCCTGAAGGGAGATTTGTAGCTTTGTCTCATCTTTCACAAGTCCAACCTCCATCTCAACCTCCTCGAGCTAGAAGTGAGAAAATGGAAAGTGTCTTTTGTTTAGGCTCGGCTATATGACTCATGAGAAAAAAAACTATAACAAAGATATATAAGGGAAGACTATAGGACGATTTAATACAGCGCTGTAATCCGCTCTCCCTCTCTCAAGTGGAGGATACAGTGATACAGTTTTATGCTCTTGATCCTAATGAAACCACTGTTCCATTAATGTCTCCCACCAGAATTCAATAACATTAATCCCCAGCACCTTCACTCCTTCTCTCTCTCGCAGCCTCATGCGCTCACTGATAAACCACGCACCACACAACTGATGTCATGAAGCCAGGCTGCCTGCCAGGTGTGACCTCATTGACCTTTGGCTAGTTTGGTGGCGCTTCAAAGCTGCAACGGCTCATCTGAGTGGCCTTTAGTTTAGCGGCTATGAGGGGACTTGGAGGTATATTTGTGTAGGCAAAGGATTGAAGGTCAATCTCAGGCCACAGCCTCTTTTGAAGCTGATGGCCCCGGACTGAGGCTGAAAAAGGCCCCGCAGCAATGTGTTTGTGACACATGTTTTGACCTTAGCATGGGAATAGAGCCGGTCAGCTACAAAGTGAATATCTGAATCCATCCTGGCCATCCTTTTTCTCAGTCCTGCTCTAGAGACTATGAAATAAGTGTTTGTAAAGAAAAACACACGCTCATCAGTGCGTGACCTTTTAATATCCAACTTTCAAACATGGAACAGGTCCCTGCATCCAAAAGTCGGAAATTCCAGCGTGACAGAGAGCCTAAGGTTCGATCGCTCAGCTGATGACGGACACTTCCTCCTGCAGTCTGCCTGATAACACTGTTTACAGCGGTTACATATCTCCTCATCCAAAAAGACTTTACCGCACTAGCAACCAGTGGAACAGGCGAAAAAACCGAATATGTCCTATGAAAGTTTCAGCCGCAGCACAGCCTGGGTTCATTTCAGCACAATACCTGCAGGAGCGTAGCACTGAATTTCAGGACGTAAAGGATTTAATAATGTGTTTTACTTACATGCCCGTAGACAACAAGCATTTCAAAGAGGTTAAATATAATTTGGGAATGAAACTTTTGTGTTTTGTTTAAGCCTCAGGACTGTTCTTTTGGCTGGCTGTGCACTATATGACACCCAGAAGACAACCCAGAGTCCTGTGCTGTAACAGAAGATTAATCCTTAACCAAAAAGTCTACAAAGCAATGACTCGAACAACACGCAGAGATTAGGACCACAGGTGAGTGTCAAAATATACATCTGGGGCCTTTGTTTTACTTCTCAGTTGTCTTTGAAAAACGAGCATTTCATGATACACCATCATATTCTCACATTCAAGAAGAGTGAGATCCAGTGACAGAAGGGAAAGACATAATTTGCCTCCTCTGAGAGTCAGTGGAAATGTCCTTTAATGCCGTAACCTTTGCTCGACTATTCAGTGAACACCACAAAGCAATACCATCATCATAAAAGCGACATCCACACTCTGACTCATCAGATAATCAGAAGGACCTTGCTACATATTGAAGGACAATGAGGACAGGAGTGTAGTGATTCTTTGGAGGGTGGTGTTAACTTCACCACAAGCCTCTGCAGGCAAGCTGCCCAGTTCCTGGAGAGAAAGAGAGAGAGAGAGGGGGAGGGAGGGAGAGAGGGAGGGAGGGAGGGAGGGAAGGAGGAAGTGTGTGACTGACTGAGGCCCTCGCTGACTCGTGACTGTGCTTTGCTTTGATTGCAGATGCTAATGTAACGCACATTCCAGTCTGCAATCACTGGACACACATCATCCACTTTCACATTCGCCTGAGCAGGCAGAGTGTATATGCATATGTTCACACACACACACACACACACACACACACACACACACACACACACACACACACACACACACACACACACACACACACACACACACACACACACACACACACACACACACACACACACACACACATGGACATACACTCCAAATAGCTCACAGGGGGGAGAAGAACAACATCTTACACAAAAAAAGTGTGTCCCAGCTGGGGATGCCTGGCTGCTCAGTCACACATCCCAGCGCTGGGACAAAGCCACTTCTGAAGCCCTTATCTGGGGACAGGAAGCACACAAATGGCCCGAATGGCCTAAAGAATCAAAGCGAAAGTGGTCCCCTGTGACCTTGGAGGCTCATTATTTTTAGTGGACAACAAGTGCTATGGGACTAAGTGCTGTGCAATGGGACCTAGCTGGCTCACTTGCATTTATTGTGTGTTCAATTAGGCTTAAACTAAAGTGAAGGAGATGAGCGCGACACTTCCCTGTGTTTTCTGATGCTGCATTTATGTCGGATCTACACAACACAAGACATCCATCCATCCATTATATAAACCCACTCATCCAGGGCAGGGTTGTGGTCGACTGGAATCTATCCCAGCATGCATTAGAAATCGCCAAAAGGCTTAAAGTGTACACCCTGAACAGGTCAGGAAATTGGTTAGTGGGGCTGGTAAGTGTCAACACCCCCCCAATCCCTCAATTGATCACAGCTATAAGTGATGACACAAGACCAGCTGGTCAATACGAACTTAAGACTGACTTCAAGTCACTGGAGATTCTCATGGATCAAACATGTTCCAAGTGGTGATCATCAAACTGACTTCAGCCTGGTGGTGTCTAACCAGCAGGGCAGTTTTTTTCCCGTACATCTGTGAACCTGATTGTGACTGATTGAGCTGTTTTTCTTTTCTTTGCAAAAACTCAGAAGGCTTTATTTTTTCCCCCCCCAAACATTGCATTGCGTGCTCTGATTAATTACTTGCGAAAGGAACATACGATTGATCGATCTCCTGCCCGTCCCATCTTGTTATTGATGAAGCGACTAGATGATGATTTAGACAATTCATTCCTTTCATTAAATGTGAGGCCTTCTCTGTGTGATGCAGCACTATTATTCCTTTCCCCCATAATATGAATAATAACACGTTTCATAGAAATGTAAGAATGAAATCCAGTATGAACTGCTTCAGGAGACCTGAAAAGAAATCTCATCACTGACTGCATTCAAGTTAACCACAAATACTTACCCGATACTCAAAAGGGCAGAGTATCAGATTAACATCTCAGTCCTCTAGTGATGTTGAAAGAACCTGTTGGATCATCTCATCTGTGACCGTGTGCAAACTGACACTATCGCTAGTACACCTGCTGGCTGAGGTAATCTAACCATCCGGCAGAGAGACTTTTTTCACAGCCCGATCGTTTTACAGTGAAGTGATTTGGAGCTTCTCAGCATTGCTTTGAGTCCATCTTTCTCATCCTCTTTCATTGGGACATACTGTACCTGAGCCGAAAGTGAGACATTGACAGGCCGGTCCCATAGCTGACATAGCCTGAAGTCCTGGTCTGTAACACAGACACGCCTCTATCTACACAATGTACAGTAGTTGATGAGTCTCACATTCCTGTGAGACATCAGTTCTGTAGGATGTTACTGATTTATTGGCTTTTTTCCTGATTTAAGATAACAATTAAAAGTGTCACTCTCTCTCAGCTAGATTTAGGGCTTGGGAGAGAATCTATCCAATTCAAATTATTTTGCATAAAATAGCCCTTGTCATTGATAAGCAATGCTTCCTCCAATGGCATGTTCTCTTTTTTTTTTTTACAATGGTGAAGAAATATTATTTTACTCTTATTTCAAACATCACATTCTCATCCTTTGTTCTATTTCATCTCAGCAGCTCTCGTTACCTTCCCTCTATCCTTTACTTCCACATAGCCATACATGCTCCCTCTCGTTGCCTGCCATTACTCCCTTTATTCACAGTCTCCCTCATTCGGTCCGTAGCTTTTTGCTTCTCCATCCTCCAGCTCCTCAATCAATATCCTTCCTGCTGAAATCTCAAGCGTTACTGTCAGTGGTCAAAGCCATGGGTGAGCCTCACAGTGAGGAATCTGACAGGAAGACAGAAAGACAGTTACCCAGAAATAATATAGTAGAATCCAGCCTGAGGTGAGCTGAGGTTAGCCGCATGCTACATAAACTGTGCGTGAGGGAGAGAAGAAAGAGAAGGATGGACAGCAGACACATTCTGAACATCTGTGCTGCAGTGACACGCAGCAATGTGCCTCGGAGGAAACGCAACATGTCCTGAAGCTAAACTAAAAGGTAAACCTTCATTCTGACAAAGCTTCCTGGGTTACCTTTAGAGCGAAAACTCATTATTTTGTATGTGAACAATGCCACAGACGTGCGATGGATAATTGGTGTTATATCATGCATGCAAACAGAATAGCAGCAGCCACATGGGCTTGTTTGCTCATGTCTGTCAAACAGACAACAGCCTGAGGTCCATTTCACCAGCTTCCTGAGGTATTCTGCCAGCTCTCAGTGCTTCCCCATACATGGGGAAAAATACTGAATAATATGCTTGTTCTAAAAATTTCGCAAAGCCCTTCCAGGCCTTTTTTTTTTTTTTTTTTTTTTTTTTTTTCAGCTACACATTCCAAATACGCCCGCAATTCAAAGTCAGGCAGCCTTCGGAACCAGGCAGCGGCACGGCTGCTCACTGTCCTCCAGGACATGTGGGAGATAAGACTGAGGGTCAGCTGTGGTGATATTGTTCTTGCTCAGTAACACTAGCCAGCTGATACCGTCTGCCAACTCCACTGCAGGCTAATCGGCCTCTATTAGCTGAGGCGGTGAAACCTCCGCTTCGGAAATAAAAGTCGTCCCTCAGGAGTTCATTAAGTAAAGTTTTTTTTTTTAAACAGACCTGTGTCAAATATTTTGCAATTAATTCATTGCAATAGTCGCAACCTGCTTGGAGCGAAAGATGGTTGAAGCTGAATGTGTAAGAGAGTGCCAGAGAAATGGGCTGTTTTCAAAGTAAATAAAGTAACACTTTAGTGTGGCTGACATTGTTAGAGAAGTAAACAACATGCGAGTGGTGAACTAAATATGTTGAGCTCAACCTCAGGAATTATTGGCCATTCTTGAGGATCTCTTCAAAGCTTTCACCGCAGGAATGGTTGAACTTCTGTAAACTATTGTTTTAAAAATAATCATCTCCAAAAATGCAATTAATAAATTATAGTCCATTACACCAGACAAAATATCCCGTATTTATGGAACCAGTGTTAGATTGCTCAGGGTGGGGTTCGACTTGTTAGCCGATACTTCAAAAACAAGTGGAGCGGATTCCAAGACAAAAACAAACTCTTGTCCCGGCTAAGTCTTGTAATAGCATTTTTTTTTCGCAGAGCAAAGCATTCAGTTCTTCAAACCCTCCACCACTGCTTACTCCTTAAAAAGACTGAGCACCAGAAGAAATGGTCAGTTCCACAGAGAGACAGACAGACAGACAGACAGGGCCGGCCAGCACGGGGTCTGCTTTTGCACTTATCCCCACACACATGTAAGCCAAGGGCCAAATCCACAGCCTAACTCAACAAACATGCTGTGACACAAAGGAAGGGTGAAGGAGTATCTGTGTGTGTATTTATGTGCACACACATATACACGTGCAAAGCCTGCCGACAGAGAAACAAAATACAGAACTAAGTCCCAGATGATTGTCGGCGATAACACACGGCCTCGAGCCAGAGGCCAATTCCTTTTTGCCCTGAAGAGAAAGTGCAGATTGATGGCAGCCCCTCTGAAGCTCAGCATTAGCCTCCCATTCGTCTTCTGTGACCTGCAGCGGACACAGCGCTCATCCTGACGCAGCATCAGTAACGGAGGGTCAGAGGTCAAAGCCTTGAGGACGACGCTGCTGAGGCCTGTAGACAGTTCATCCTCAGAGCACTTAAAGAAGACCAAAGGGTAGTGATGCGTGATGCAGATGTTGGGAGGCTCAACTACAATCCAGTTATGCTTCTATAAGCACAGATCTTTGAAAAAATCTCTTTAGGAGTAATTCAAGACAAAAGATCAAATTAACAAAATAAAAAAATAAAAACTTTTATTTTTTGTGCACCACCAAAAGTTGGTAAATAGCAAGTGCTTTTGATAAAGCATACAATGTCCTGTAGTCTGATTGAGGGGATGAGGTGTGTCAGCTCTACTGTTACCAACTCTCTGTATTTAAATAATGTCTTTTTTTAGAAATAATGTATTTTTACTACTCTACAAGGCCAGATAAAATGTTTGTGAATACATAGCCTTAATTCTTAGCATTTGTTTCAACATTGTATTTACTGCATCCAGGATAACTATAATCAGAAATAAGTCATCCCAACAAAAGATAGACTTAAAATAGTTTTCTGTGTTTGTTGCTAGTATTCACTGTTTTAGTTTATGTGGAGAAGCACACACATCTGTTACAAACAAGCAATATTAATAATTGTAACCAATGTTGATTTCCCTGATGTCTGACGTACTCCAGCTGTTCCTGTGTAAGGGTACACTGAAATCCAGGCCTCACTGTTCCTCCCATTCCTACTCCCTTTTTTCTCCTCCTTCAGCTGACTATCTGGATACAGACATGTTAATACTACAGGCTTTATGGACTTGACTTGGAGGGGAATGACTTTAACCTCAGAAAAAACAGACCAAACTGAAAGTCTGGAGTGGACTGGAAAGGCATGTCTTAAAGTACATGTGTGTGTTTTAAGTGCATTCTCAATAGCTTGGTCAACATGGCATTAATTCAAACATTTCCCACAAACATGAGTTAACTGCTCCTTACACAAAAGGCAAAGGTAGAAAAATGAAATGTATACGATGCACTTTTCAACGATCAAAAGAGTTACACAAGACGAGTTGCACAAGTTGAGAACCAGCAGGAATTTATGGATTCAGTTGTAATAAAGGTAGATGGTGTGTTTTCTTAATAAACAGCAAGCCCCTGTTTAGTAAATCCTTCTCATTTTAGTCCTATCGATCAGACCTTCATCAGACAGCGCAGTTGTGCAGGAACTCATCCTCCTCTTACAACTCTCCTCTCTCCTCTTTCCGCTTCGATTATCAGAGTTCTAGGATTTAAAGTCCCGATGGCCAAACATAAGCCTGGCCTGACCCAGAGAACAGTTAAATAAATTCAGTTTATCTCACCAAATAAGATAACAGGGAGGGAAGGCAAGGAAGCAGCAACTCTGTCATGGGTTAGCTTTTTTGATTTTCATGTCACATGGCTTACCCACTCACTCACTGACACCACACAATTGGCAATTACGCTGAGAATTGGAGGCTGCAGTAGTAAGCCTCAGGAGAGAGTTTGCACTTAAGTGTGTGTGTGTGTGTGTGTGTGTGTGTGTGTGTGTGTGTGTGTGTGTGTGTGTGTGTGTGTGTGTGTGTGTGTGTGTGTGTGTGTGTGTGTGTGCCATGAGGGCAGGGCATGACACACTAGGTGACCTTCCAGCAGCTATCCGCCACTTGTTGGCATTTCTGACTTGACCGCTCCCCCCCCCTCTCCTAATGACAGAAGGGGTGGAGTCAGCGTGCACAGTGTTCGTGTACATTTGGACTCACTGAACTTATTTTCTGGCATTATTAAAAATCTTGAATCATGAACTATTACATCCAAATGTTATGGCAGAGAGACAGTTTAGCATGACAAGCCCTCAAGCAACTTTTTATTACAAAGCCTGGTGGCTACTTCAAAATGTGGGAATTATTTGAATATATGAATAATCATTGGTTGTATCCTAGCACACACAAATACACACCCCTGCAGAACACACACAGACACCACAGTCGACATACTTAAACACTCAAATTCTGTAAAGAATCAGCCCCACTCACACTGAACGCCACACTCAATGCCTGAAATGCTTCATACCAAGGGAAGTATATGAAAGGGTAAACTTATACTTGGCAGGCTGATGAGTTTCTCGGATGGAGGCAATAAGGACGACGGAGAGGGGGGTGGGGGGTTACGAAGAATGAAGAACAGGCTTCTGAGATTCAACAACTGAGCTCCAACTGTCACCATGAGGCCGGTCGCACACATGTTATGGGGCCGCAGCCTTGAGCATCAACCGCAGACTGCAGAGGCCTGTGACCTCTATTTCGAGAATGTTGTGAGTAACAGCGCTGAGACGTGACGTGTGCATGTGTGTGTTATATTAGATTACAGGTCAGCTTAAAACTTGTATCCATGGCATTGTTCCTCCCCAAGCGCCTGGGATGCCACAAGTAACACTGTGTCAAAAAAGGGAATTCGAAATGTTTAGGGTGTGTTGACAAGCAGCAAAACTCTGCTAAGTGCAGTCACAAAAGGGGTGTATTTCATCAAAGTATTTATTAGCCGGATACTTTACTAGCTTCATTTCGGATACTGCTCATCACCCATGTCACTCGCTATGATTTAACATGAACAATGAGTATAAAAACTTGATTTTCGAGTTAAATGGAGGTAAAGGTACGAAGAATGGTTCAGAAAGGATCTCCAGCTGCGGTCTAGATGCCTCTCTGAGCTCCTTATCGGTGAAAACATCTGGTGTGTTAGTGGTAGGTTCAAGGAAAATATTACAGCCATTACTTCAGGCCACGTTCATACATCATTACACAGGAACGGAGATCGGATCCAATCTGCTTGGATAGTAAGTCTTACCTGACTATAAAAAAAAATAATGTTTTGGTTATCTCTTAATAATTACAGACGAATACAAAGAATATAAGAGAAAGGCTTTAGGGTACTTATTGATACTAAGAATGCAGTTGGAATAACAAGGTGCTATTATCAAAAAAAAACGTCTCTCATCAACAGCTGTATCCAAATCACAAGAGAGGTGAGGCTCTAGTTCTTCATGGCAGTCTCAACCTTTAATTGTGTTATTTCATGGCTGAGGGGCATATATTCATATTCAATATTGTCCAATCACAATTTATCATACATGCACTCAGACAGGCAGCGCAGTAATAACTCTCTCTGTCTCGCTCTATTTCTCTCTCAAATGTGTGTGGCTGCCGGCAGATGGTTGTGCAGTTCAAAGCAAAATAAATAATAATAAAAACATCTATATATCACTATCTCCTTACCTCAGCATTTAAGAGTAATATCAGTTTATTGCAAGTAGGGTCTCTTGTCAGTAGGCCATCATTTCTAGAGGCCATGACAACATTCAGTCGATCAGACATATAAGATATCTTATACCACAAATGTGGAGGTAAAACTGATAGTGAGACGGCCTTAAATGTCAGTAGTAGTCCCTCTTTGCATATGAAAACTGTGCATGGACACAACTTCTGCAAGTATGGTCAAAGTTGAACAAGATCGTTGTGGACAGTTTTGGTAATAATATGTTTTATCTTTGTTTTCTCTTCCAAATGAGTTCAAACTTGCTCAGTGTTCTCCTTTAACTGCTTTAACAAGCTAATATTGTTCATGTTTTGATTTCACTAGTATCTTCAGTTGCTGTTTCATCTCCTACCTGCATGGTACTGACTCGGCCTGGTTGAGTGCCTGTACATTTCACCCCAGGGTGCTTCTAATGCATATGCACTAGCTCTTACAGATATGCAGGAACACAAAACTGCTTAAGACACAACTTGGATGCTCATCGAGATGATTTACAACTGTTGACTTACAGGTATTAGTTAGTAGCGGTTTGTTAAATGCAGAAAGAGACTCCGCACCATGTCAGTTATGCCTTAGGAGCTTTAAATACAGTCCCGACTTGCCCACTTGTCTTTCTGGCTATACAGGTACACTTTGAACAACACACTTGGAAAAGTCTCTGGAGAGCGGCAGCAGCAGCAGCAGCAGGGCTTGCCTAAAACGGAATGCTTGCTGGGAGCACACAGACTGAAACTCATTTTCTGGTATGTGAGCGGACTTAAGTTTTAGATCTGACTTCAGCCCGACAGTAAAAATACGAAGTTTTATTTTTTTCTTTCCTTCGCATATTCTACTGGGACACCTAAGGAAAGAGAATGATGGGGGGGGGGGGGGGCAACTTGGCCTTGTTCTTTTAAAAAGGCTGGGACAACCTGCTATGCTACGTGCCTGTTTGTTGTGTGCCCTCCAGCAGTGATGGGGATTTGGAAACCCCTCTCCTCATGGTTAAGTTGATAGGTCACAGCACATTCCAGGCATTTTCTGTCTGTTTGTTTTCCACCAGATCGGCTCACAATGCAGCTCGCTGCTGTTACAAAGGGCTCCGTTTGTCTTTGATCTGCACATCACACCTGAGTAGGCCTAGACATTGATTCAAAAAGCTATGGTCTTCTGGGATATCTCTTCAAAAAACAACAACAACAAAAAAAAAGTACATACTTGTTCTAGTTATATTGAACTATAGTCAGAGCAATGTGATTGGGCATCACTCTTGGCAACAATCACCCAATCTGAATTATACATTTCTTGGCACAAAAAACCTAAGGTGAGTAAAGCAGCAAGTATTTACCAACTGGGTTTCTCAAAAAGTTCCCCTTTGTGGTGCTTACAACTCACTGATGCTGATTGTTGGCCAGCTGTTGATGGAGCTAAGTTCATAGACTCCACTGTCCTGTCATACGGTGGAGTCTGACCTCTGCTAGCACCCGGCCAGAGAAGGTCAAGAGAAGCTAATAGGTGTTGACGCCACTGACCAGTACATAATTACACCACCTCTCTGGAATGAATTATCATCACTTATTTTAATTAAACACGGCCAACTCCTGTAATTGGCAGCCTGTTTTTAACTGGGATTCCAAACAGCACCATCAGCAACACACTGTGATAGACAGTCAGAAGCTTCTGTGATGCCTCTTGAGTTGTTTTCACATTAGCAGCCTGTATTATGAACATGACCGGTATTATGTGAATAGGGAGCCAATACGCGAAGAAAGAAAAACCAGTTAGAGCAGCTTGATGTTTCAAGAGTATGTAATAATATCACTTAAGTTAAAATATGTTATTACGACGTGAACAGTACAGGAATACACAACTCCAGCTCTGACATGTGACACTCTTTTGCTCACATGTGCAGTACACTCACAAAGTGTTCAGGAGATGATGAGAGTATTGGAGGCTTTAGAGTCAAGGCAAAGTAGGCTACAGAATGAATGTGGCAAAGGGCATATGGGTTTGCTAATCAAGAAAACAAACAGGAGATGTGAAGAAGGACTTCATTAAGTTTTACCTTGGGCTCTCAAAAACTTTAAATATGAGTATAAAGGCTCTCTGAACAGCTCACTGACCTTCTATCCTCTGCAAGTAAATTACTTAGTACCTTGATAAGACTGCTGTACACTTCTTTATCTTCTGGAGGTGTGTAATTCACAGCATTTAGAGATCATTTAGCTATCTAGAGGAGAACTCTGTGTGTGTGTTTTACTGTGACTATGATTGGACAAGAGAGGACAGATTGAGCTATGGGGTTATGGAGCTTGTTTTGAGAGCAGGACATATTGATTTCACGTTCAGATTTTGAAATGCTTTCAATCAAAACCTTATTCTCACACTCAAATAGGCCCTGCTTGCACTTGGATTTGGTCTGCTTCTGCTCAAACTGTATGCTTGTACTCAGGTATGTTGTTGATTGCACAGATTTCCTGCGTTACAGCCTCAGCCCTTGTTCTCACAATCCGGCTGCTTCTCTGCGTTCAAGAAAGGTTGATTCTAAGCATCCTTGTCAGCGTATCACAAGAAAAAACAGTTGGTTACGGTAATGGTGTTATTACAGTAAAAAAAAAAGTACAAATAGTCATTTTATTCCAAAAAGTCATAAGGAAATCAAGGTCAGAGGCTATATAAGAAAACCTTGGTGAGCTAAAGTAAAAAAAAGAAAAGAAATGCCATTGGTCAAAACTACACCTAGCAATGTAAAAAAAAAAATCCACGAGCTGAGGAATAATCTGAGCTCAGACGTTTCATGAGCACACAGAAGCAGCCTGAGTGTGAGGAGAAGGGTTGAAGCTGGAGTGAAGGAACTCTGTACAAACAACAATATATCTGTGTGGAGGCATACAGTTTGACCAGAAGCAGACTAAAATCCAAGTGAAAGCAGGGGATATTTTAGTGTGAGGACAGGGTCTGGAGAGATGGATTAAAAATCTGAACATTAAATCAATTAGTCATCTCATCTCAAATGGAAACACCATGCTCTTGAATAAAGACAGGATAAGCTCCATATGGTGTTAGCTAGAGGGGGGAGGCTCCATAGCTGGCATCAAACTATAATGCTAAGCCTCTGTCTCTATCAGATTGGCACAGAGAGGGTGAGGGATAAAAAAAGCCACACTCACAGGTAAGAGAATGGACGGCAAATAATTAACAACAGAAAGCTGATGGAGGCAGAACAAAAGCCTTGCTGGGCAGAAGAATGTAGTTGCACAGAGCGGAGTGAATTCTGCAACGTGTCCTTGAAGTGGGACATGCAGCTTGTTTCGGTCAGCAGATCTCCCTGCGTCAGTGCCCGCTGCGCTGCACTGCTCTCCACTGCGTATGCCATCCCCCTCGCAGCAAGGACACATGCAGTGTGTGACCATGGGCATGGTACCTGGCACCCGACAATCTCTGTTTGAGTGCTACAAAATGCACCTTCTGACCAATCACATAGTTGGTCTCTCTGTGGCAGGATGGACAGTATGGTGGCCTGGCAGGAGGTTGGCACTGTCTTTCTACAAAAGGGCCAAGTCTTTTGTTGGCTTAAAAAGATAAACTTCCTGGTTCTATACAGCCATCTGATTTAAAAAGGTCAAGGGAACTCAACTGCAGAAGACTTAAGACAACAGAAAATGCAGAGAGACATTTTAGTTTTATACAATAGGAACCAAGGGTTGGGTGTTGGCTGATGCAAAGCCAGAGTCTATGATAATGTATTTATTAGAATACTGACAGAAGCTTTGATAAAGTGTAGTCAGCAGTCATTTTTAATTGACTATGGCACTCAAAATAATAGCGATTATAATTATCTCTGTTCATTTGTTTTTCTAACACAAGTATGAACCATTTGAAAGATCATTAGCTTCCCATTTAGCCAGCATGTATTTTCAGCGTTTAATGTCGTTAAAGATAATGCCACTGCATTTATCAATGAAATATTGGAACAAATGTTGTAGAGTTGATTTAGGTGTTTTTTTAAGTAGCTGTCTTTGACCGTAAACACAGGTCCATGTCTGAGCAGAGTAATGAAATGTACTACATGTCAATGAGGCTTCACTGACGGTAAATCTAAGATTCTCTTTCACTGGCACTTTTAACTCTTGTTCTTTCTTACACAGTACATTGTAAAAGGCTGCTGTTTGTCAAAAGCTGGTGGCTGTAGGAGTGTAGCAGTGTAATCAAATTGTGCAGCGATTTGTGCCACAGCAATAAAGCGCTCTCTGCGATAAACCCTGCTGAAATAGCACCAGTAAATCACTTTACGGTTGAGTCGGTTGAGCGAGAATGAAATGTCATATTTTTGGCATGCCCGCAGAGAGGAGAACTTTTTTGTATCTTAAGTTTCAGAACAAACTTTTAAAACTTTCTGAGCCAAAAACCTTTACAATCCTTCCACAGGGATGTTCAACGTAGCTGTGAATTTATATAAATCATTATAGAAACAATTAGTTAATGCTCATTCTCATCATGTAAAAATGTAACGAGAGCAAAAATGATGAGGTTGATCGATGTAAGTCAGTTGAAAAAAACCTTAACGTCAGTTGTCGAATAAAAATATGGAGGGAAATATTTACTGCTTTGAAAATAAGATGGATTCTGTTCTCTATTTCATGTAACCTTTGCATGAAAACCTTTGTTTTTTTTTTCAATTTTAAAAGCTGCATTATTAAATAGTTAAATGGGTTAAAAACAATAGATCAATTGATAATGATAATCAATATTGAAAACCTTAAATTCCAATGAGGAACACCACAGGGACACCAACATCTCTGTGCTGGCAGAAATCTTACTCTGTAGACTCACTCCACAATGAATAAACAAAGAGAAAAACAGACATATTTCTACATATTACAATCCCATTCCATTAAATATTCATGGCTCCTATAAGGACAGAGACAGGATGTTGAAGAGCCCTCTAAAGAAAACTAACAGGCAGAACTACTAGAGCTACAAACAGTAGTTGAACCTCACAATAGCTGGTGATGTGGATCATTCTTAGGCTAAAATTAAACAGCTCTGTGGTTTTGTAAGGAGCACTTTAACAATCCACGAGCAGAAAGTAAACGGACCGAACACGCACTCACGCACACACTTCCATGACTCTCATATACAGGCAGAAGCGTATGAGAGCAGCACAAGAATCTGAAGCTCTACTCTGCTCCGAGGCACACCCTTGAAATATTTATGACCCTCCCCGTTCCATCCTCCACTGTGGCGGGGGCACGGCATAGCTGCCTCTTTATCTCCGAACTGGACTTTACAGCAGCGACAGCGGCCAGCTAGCTCGCTCCAAGGCTCAACATTCTTCTCCTTTGGATCCTGTTACAGAGCTACCCGGCAGCCATGTACAAAGTCCCTTCAGTAATCGTCCTAAATCCTTCATGTTCTCAAAGCTCTTGATGCAGAGTGAGATTCCACATTCATCGAATGCTTGGTTTTGCATAACAATGGCCTGAACTCACTGGGTGAGCCCCTTTCTTCGTGAGTCGGCGGTTGGACTAGGTGACCACAGAGAGGAATGAGTCAGGACCAAAAGGCAGTCCTTCTCTGCATTGTGTGGTCTTTCCTTCACAAACTCTGTAGTTCAACTCGCTCGGGTATCCTGTACACTCATACTTTCCTGAAAGAGGTTTTATGAAACTGCTGGCCACCAAAGCTATCCACTAACCCCGCCTTGTACACAGGTCTATGACCTTGGCTTGATTGTATAACAGGCTAATATAATTCTTACTTAAGGCTCTGGGTAAAATGTGTCATTAACGACCACACGTATTGTGAATAGGGCTAGGCAGTGAATTACATACAGTACCAGTCAAAAGTTTGGACACACCTTCTCATTCAATGGTTTTTCTTTATTTTTATTTTTATTTTTTTCTACATTGTAGGTTAATATTGAAGACATCCAAACTATGAAGGAACACATATGGAATGATGTGGTAAACAAACAAATGCTCAACAAACCAGAATATGTTTTATATTTTAGATTCTTCAAAGTAGTTGAATGAGAAGGTGTGTCCAAACTTTTGACTGGTACTGTATAAATGAAATGGACAGGGAATTCTGTTTCACTTATTGTGGGATAAGTTACAAAACAGCTTTTTTTTTTACAGCAGTACATGGATATTAGTTGAAGCTAATAGTCCTGTAGCCGTAGAAGTCTCAGACAGCTGCCGACTTGTTATAAAAAATAATGATCAGCTGCAAAGAAGGCGAGGCTTGCAGCCTCAGGTCATATAAATGTGTACAACTAATGAGAAACTCATACCAACGTGTATGAAAAACCATCATCTGCCAAATTGACATCAACAATTTACTGGTTTGCTTTACTCATTTTGTTCTCGTTTCCTCTCTCTGACACTCATTCACGTTTTGTCTTTTTGTTTCTAGCCTCTCTGCCTGTCTAATTCACATGGTGTACGGCAGTCTTGTAATTTCAGATTAGGGAGAATTTAAGAGCTCTTTTTGATGAAACGTCTCTCCCTGCAAATACAAATACTGCAGATCATCACCATCTCGTTGCTACAGTAACCAGCACCTGACAGCACTGTGTCAACTCTTTACCTACAAGTCTACAGTGAGGGAAGTTTCACTGTGTCTAAGTGATAAGATAAAGTGGAACTTAAATGATTTCCATTGGGAAATTAGGTCATTGCAGGAGCAGATACTAGGATATAGATAAGAGTAAGAACAAATGAAAACAGTGTCTACCATTAAACAGTCCATTTGGATAATCTCACTTGTAATAAAGACATTTTTCATTATGCATTTGCAGAAGATTTGCGCAACAAAGTAGCCACATTCACGCTGCTGGATCTTCTTCAAAACACCTCAAACCCGCAAACCATTTTATCTATGAAAACAAACAACCACAAACAAGCCAGACACCACGTAAACTACCAGAAACCTGAACTGCTCCTCTGTTAAATTATCACTGAATGCGAGCAGGAAAAACAAGCGCAATGACCAACCAGGGGTTTGGCAGTTTCTCAGCAAACACCAGCACTGAACTAAAAATGACTTTGTAATCAGAGGGTTTAGAGAGCAAACAAAGGAGGAGGGAGGAAAACCAGGGAATGGAATAGAGTGAGTCCATGAATTACTCAGCAGACACGTCTCTCCCTCTTTACTCCCTGCAGGAGATAATGGGGATCATCCATCTTCTTGCCCTCCTTTACGCCCATCTTTTGACCACTCATCTGCATCCAGGTCAGCTGAGAGATACCACATGTCCTCTCCAATAACTGTGATGTGCAGAATCTGGTAGGAGGGGATTTCAGTACGGTAGCAAATGGTAAATGGGCTGCATTTAAAATAGTGCTTTTCTAATTTACCGGACAAAGCGCTTAACAATTTGCAAGGCCCTAGCCAGCCCATCGAGAGCAACTTGGGGTTTCAGTGTCTTGCTCACAGACACTTCAATAAGGGAACAGGAGGAACTAGGGGTCGAACCGCCAACCTAGTGATTAGAGAAAAAAACGCTCTACCTCCTGAACCATAGCCACCCCAAATTGACTTACAAAGGAGAATTACCAAGCTAGTACGATAACTGATTAAAAGGCCCTAAAAACACACTTTCTCAATCAGCTTCTTCTGTGAGTGGCAGAGTCCGACATGAATACACAATTCAAGTTTTTGGTTCCTTGACATGAGAGATTTCCGTATTGTGGGCAGAGCTGAAATAGTAATAGGTGATCTCACACCTGTCTGTGCACCAATCAGGATTTGGTAACACCTGATTCAAAAGCTGATGACAGTTTGTGGGTTGTTTGGTTTTCCGTGAATTCATTCTGATCGAACCACACCCGCACGGTCCTGATGAAGCAGATTGGCTACATTTTTCACTGTTAAACACTTGAAGGAATTTTGGGAAATGCAAAAATGTGCTTTCTTTCCAAGAGTTTAATTAGAAGATTAACATCACTCGTACACTTTGCCCCGTGCAGCAAATATGTTGTTGCAGCCAGTTGGCGGAGAGCTTAGCGTGGCACAAAGACTGGAAACATTGGTAAAAGCTAGCCTGGCTCTGCACAAAGTAGTCAAAACAACTTTCACTTATTAATATGATATATTTAGTTTTTTTAAATCCGTACAAAAACTGAAGTGTTAACCAAACAAAGCTAGTAACCCCACTTCCCCTTATGTCAAACCATTCCTTTAATAAATAATGCCTTTTTGCTTTGATTGTTGCTTCTTTAGTTATGAATATTTTATGTTATGAAGGAAGTAAATTGCAGAGGTTTTAAACCTAGAAAAGCTCTTTTACTTACATTAAGTCCATTTTCCATATTTAAAGCGATTCCAGGTTTAAGTCAGTGAAGGTATCCAGATTATTTAGTAATCCTGCTTCACGAGGCAGGCCTCAAGCATACACAGTGAAGTGCTCTTCATATTACTAAACATGGACACACTGAATAAAAGAGATGCATTGAGTGAAGGTGTAAATAAAAACAAGAAATACACAAGTGACATAACTTGGACTACATGCATGTTTATAAAAAAAAAAATGGGTTCTCATCTAACACCTAGAACATCTAACAACTAATCATTTTTACTAAGAAATAAAAACAGAGCAAGATAAATTGAAAATAAATCCCTAGAGAAAACAGCGTGCATTATAACCACAATAAGAGAGCATGGATTGTTTATTTCACTCATCAACAGCCCAGAACTGCTGACGCTGGAATATTATCTAACTGAGCTGCTGGATTGTCTCAAACTCAAGTTATTCCAGTGGCTGCTGCTTCTAAACTGCTTAAGTAAACATACATGACACATCTATTCAACTTCATGAATAATACAGTGTTCCTGCACACTGACACACACCTCCCGGCACACTCAAGCCGAGAGATGTGTCTCTAAGTGTGACGCAGACACGCCTGACTTTAAATTCCCTCTAAGCCAAGCTCAGTGAGAAGGATAGAAAAACCTGCAGGACCCACAAGCTCTCATCTCCTTCCAATAAAACAAGTCGTCTATTCTTTCCTGAGACAGGATGTAACAGGGAGGCAAGCAAAGGGCATCATCACGAGGTGAAGAGTTCACAGCAGCGTACAGGAATAAGACCTCAGAGAGAAAAGGGGAGGTTGATTTCACTTTACCCAAAAGAGAATTATATTTTTCTTCTTTGATCAGGGAGAAAATGGAACAAATATGGAGATTGGGAGTCGTGGAAAGAGTCAGTGAAGGTGACAGACAACGGAGTGTATCAGTGGAAGAGAAGCAGAAGGCAACAGAGTCAAGGAGACTCGGCTATCAGAGCTCCAACATGGCAGGATGTGACATGTGGAGAGCAGGAAGAGGAAACTGGACAGATATAGATTAATTTGGTCGCCGCTCCTGAAAACATGTCTATCCCATTAGAGGCCTCAGTGGCAGTAAACGTGCTTAGCAAAGCGTGCACCTTAGGTCTTTTCCTAACCATGGTACAGGTGCTGCTACACACAGCTAGCATGGAGAAAGAACGAGTGAACATTTTTCTCCAGAGTTGGCAAGAAATAGGGTCACACCCTGGGGTCAAATCCCAAATCTAATCAGACCAGTAACTAGTATGACTTAACCACAGCTCAGCAGATTTTAACATGTGAGTACTGCTTAAATAAAGGAGCGGTTAAACAATGAGTCTCATCTAACAAATAAATAAAAAGAAAAGCTTTGTGAAAAACAAGCGCCCTTGTCATTATTTACGTTGTACTGAAAGGATTTCAACACAGCAGGAGAATGAGCCTAGCTTTGTGTACTTTGTAGAGTGCTGAGAGACTGCTTTTAGCTACAGAAGGTTACATCCAGTAATAGTGACAGAGACATTTGTCCTTAAAGCAATATCAAGAAAAGTGATTATGGTAGCGTAATAAATCATATCAGTAAACATTCAGGACTTTGTACAGCCACATGATATGATGTCATGGTGTTTCTGTCAGCAGGTGTGTATGATAGTTAAGGGACATATTTTCTGACATAAATAAGGGGAGCAAGTTCAACCATAAATGGTATGTTTGTGTTCATCATAGAGGTACACACACAAACAAGTATAGCGGTGAGCAATATCAGAAACTCTCAAACAAGGATCCTTAAAATTCATTCACATTGAAACCTAAAGCCTATGTTACATTTGTTAAGCAAAGCAAGGACATTGTTCACTGTTTTTTTCTCTTGACCTTGCAAATTCAGAGAGAGAGAGACGTTTATAGATCAGGACACAAGTCAGACAGTATGAGAATGGTCGATGGTAGTAATATGTGAATGGGTTATTAGTTGCTAATTATTAGTTAGTTACTTAACTTTTTTTTTTTTTTTTACTAACTTCAAATAAGAACAAACACAACTTCTGAGAAAAACAGAGCCCTAACAGCAGCATGGGTGTGTCAGCTGACTCAGCTCAGATAGCCATCTGATCAAATATGGTATTTGGAGTCTAATCTAAAGTTCCAGGACAATGGGGAACATCTGGTCTTCATTAGAGTTTAAAAGCAAAACAGACTATCCACCTATTCATTATGTCATTTAGTTTAGAGACCCCCCTGTGCTGCAGCAGGTAACAAAAACTACAGCAGAAGTTCAGTTTTTTGGGAGGGGGGGTTATAGCAGCAGAGAGGCTGTGGTGATGCTGGCATGTTTTCAAACATGAGCCACAAAGCCAAGATAAAGGGCGGTGGTTCTGATATCTGTCATGTGCATGAACCATGTTTAAAGCCCCTTCTAGAAAATAAAATAAATAAAATAAAAAAACAGCATGCATTGGCCACACATTGGTGCAGTAGTTTGTGTTACATGTTGTTGTCAACTTACCCTCAGAGAGCTCCAGCTCCAGCTCCGCCAGCTTCTCCCGGACCTCCGCCGGCAGGGTCATCGCGACAGCCGGCGTGGGCTCCAACATCATCGTCAGCAGCCCGGTGGAGGTTCTCTCAGCCATGGTGCGACGCACGGATAGGTCCACCGAGAGTCGCCGGTGTTGAGGACAATGCGACTAGAAAATTAAAATAAAAAAAATAAAAAATAATAATAATAAAAACCAACAACCCCTCCTCCTCCTCACTTGGTTTCGGCTCACGGGGACAAACAGGGTGTTGGTGCTGTTCTCGCTGCAGCGCCGCACAGATGTGTGAGATCTCTTATCTGTGCGCCTGCAGACACACCTGGATGTGTGTGTCCATGTAGTGTGATAGGACCGGGGAGAGGGGGGGCTGTCAGTGTCTCCGTGCCCGCTGTCTGGTCCCCTCCGCACCGACGCACTGTCCTGGTTGTCGGCGGCTGCTGCTGCTTCACTCCAACTGTGGAGGGAACTCATTCAACTCCTCGCTGCTCGCTTCCCACGGCGCAGTCGCCATTGCATCACAGCAACAGCGGCCCCGACCGTGCGCGTTCACGAGCCCTGCCTCGTGTGCGCGCCTGCCTATGTTCGTCGTGTTACTTGGCTGCCTCCTATTGTCAGAATGACCATGCTGCTTGACACGGAGGTATTGATAAGATAAGATAAGATAAGATAAAATAAGATAAGATAAGATAAGATAAGATAAGATAAGATAAGATAAAATAATCCTTTATTAGTGACGCAGCGGGGAAATGTACAGGATTACAGCAGCATAGGTTATAGTGCAAACAAGAGACATAGTAAAAGAAATACAAGATAAAATAAAGTATTACCAAGTATTATAAATAAGCAATAGAAATCCACAATAACTGAAATATTATATATACAGACAGAAAACTATTATAAACGTTATGTTCACATGTTAAATATATTTTTTAAATGATATACAGTACCCGTCAAAAGTTTGGACACACCTTCTCATTCAACTACTTTGAAGAATATAAAATATAAAACATATTCTGGTTTGTTGAGCATTTGTTTGTTTACCACATAATTCCATATGTGTTCCTTCATAGTTTGGATGTCTTCAATATTAATCTACAATGTTGAAAAAAATAAAAAGAAAAATAAAGAAAAAACCATTGAATGAGAAAGTGTGTCCAAACTTTTGACTGGTACTGTAGGTTATAGTGCAAACAAGAGACATAGTAAAAGAAAAACAAGATAAAAAAAAACAAGTATTATAAATAAGCAATAAAAACAGTAAAGAATCCACAATAACTGAAATATTATATACACAGACATAAAACTATTATAACTATAATTGTAGGCTATGATTGAAAATGTGTGGTGTTTATTTTTGCATTTAGTCATTTATTTGATGTCACAAAAAAAAACGTTATGTTCACATGTTAAATATCTTTTTTAAATGATATACAGTACCAGTCAAAAGTTTGGACACACCTTCTCATTCAACTACTCTGAAGAATCTAAAATATAAAACACATTCTGGTTTGTTGAGCATTTGTTTGTTTACCACATAATACCATATGTGTTCCTTCATAGTTTGGATGTCTTCAATATTAATCTACAATGTTGAAAAATAAATAAATAAAAATAAAGAAAAACCATTGAATGAGAAAGTGTGTCCAAACGTTTGACTGGTACTGTAGGTTATAATGCAAACAAGAGACATAGTAAAAGAAAAACAAGATTAAAAAAAACAAGTATTATAAATAAGCAATAAAAACAGTAGATAATCCACAATAACTGAAATATTATATATACAGACAGAAAACTATTATAACTATAATTGTAGGCTATGATTGAAAATGTGTGGTGTTTATTTTGCATTTAGTAATTTATTTGATGTCACACAAAAAAACGTTATGTTCACATGTTAAATTGTTTTTTTAAATGATATAGGTACATTCTATTTCTATATTGATACAGGCAAACTAATTATCATTCTTTGATAAAATAATGTATAAGTCTGGGGTGCGCTGTTTGCATACAGTTGCTGCTACTAGTCATTACACCAATTTCACCACCACTTTTGCATTGTGATTTCGTCTTTAATTGCTCGTGTAGTTTATATGTTTACTTCTAATTGTGTTTAAGTTTTACATTACTCCCAAAGCTAAGAAATAAATTGAGAATGTGGCTGAAAAGTATACAAGATACTGATATATAAAATCTCTCTATGTCTATCCCTATATACAGATCCTATATTTACAACTAGAAATTGGCAAATTTTCAGAAGAGAATGTAAGTGTGTTTTTTGCTGACTGAATTAAGTTGACGAGTCAGTAAGTGTAAGCGCTGTGTGAAGCTGAAGTTGAGTTGAAAATTACTCTGAAGTTTAATCACTGAAATGAGAAAAAGTGTAGGTGATGAATTGAGCAATATGTTGAAGTCCTGAAAAATTAGTGCAAGTCCATGAAATGAAAGACAATGTCCGTCGAAGTGTTGGCTGACACTGAACATATTTCAATAAATGCTCTTTAACTTTATTTTAATTAATCAAACATAAGTATTGGTTTAACATACAGTACCAGTCAAAATAAAAAAAAATTGAGAAAAAATCATTGAATGAGAAAGTGTGACTGGTACTGTAATTAAATGTGAAATGAGTGGTTTTATATTGAAAAAGATATATATATATATATATATATATATATATATTTTATATATATATTATCTATATATTATTATTTATTTATTTTTTCCTTCTGAAGGGTTTTACAAAAAGACAAAACCTAGGCAATGGATAATGTCAAAAAAATACAATAAATACAAAATGATAACATAAAGGTAACAATATATATAATAACTGCAATTGTAGCTCAAAATATTTCCTTCATTCAACTAATAACTCACATTTCTACACACAGGTTAAACAAATTGTATAATAATAATTAAATACAAATAAAGGCACGAACGGTTTCAGCTGCACTGTATGAGGCAAGAAAAGGCAATTCACATTAATACTTCGATAAACAAAGCGCAAGTGTTTTAAGTTCCTACAACCACTAGGTGACACTGCACACACAATAAAAAAAGGTTCTTCTCATGCAAGGAATGTGCAACAATAATATGTGGGTATAGTGAAAGTGATTAATCCTCTATTGTAAATAAAGATCTTTCCTTAAAGTATGCTTCAGATCGATGTGGTAGTGTGCTCCAGGATTCCTCTTGTTATTTTCATAGACGGCCCCATTCACCTCGATATGAACGTTAATAAGATGCGTTTTCCTGTCAGAACACAAACTGTTTAGTCTTAAGGCTTACATGAAAACTGTCTGATGCTGAAGTGTTAAAAAAGTGTTTTTCCTGTACCTTCTTTGACCTTTGTGTAAACTCTCGGTCAGAGCCTTCAGGTAAATGGAGCGATGGTTTCTTTGCTCCAGTTGACCTTCATCTGTCCAGCAGTGACTCCAGAACACATCTGCATCTTTGGGGATGAATTCACATCTGGACAGCCCATCAAACCCGTCTGTCTCCAGATCCTCATCCCGGTGCTCCATCATGGCACGGGGCAGGCACTCGGGGACTCTGTACCTCTGGATGAAGAAGAGTTTGGGCTTGCCGGCCAGCATGGGACACGCGTCAGCAGTGAAAAGACGTCTGACATCGTCCAGATGTAGACCTGCGCCGTACAGGTCTGTTCCCAGGAGATGGTTTGCCCCACCACGGCTTATGATGCAGCAGACAAAGCTGTCGCATTCAAGGTTCTCTCTCTGACTGAAAATCCCTCTGAGAGCTGAAAGAGTGTCATCGGCACTAAGCCATTTGTAGAGGATCACTTTGAAGTGAAGAGCCTTAAATGTCTGTTCCAACATGTCTGAGGGAGTAAGGAGAGGTGAAACAGAGTTTAACTTTTACCTTAATAATAAGTCTCTCAAAGATCAAGGGGAAAACGCTGTCAGACCATGGCTGTTACAAACACAACCTAAAGATTTTCAGTTTACTATCACATGAGACGACACTCAAATTTCTCACATGGTTTCATTTAAATAAATGTTCAAAACCAACAAACTAATTTTTTTCTTTTCTTTTCTTTCTTTCCTCTCCCATTAAGGGCAGGGTTGGTAATCTTAAGTATGTAAACAATGAGCACGGCTCTTGTTGGTTCTCACAGCTGTCAAGCCTGCAGCTTGCAGAAGATTACTGTGATGAGAAATGAGTGCACAGACAGAATAGATGCAGGCAGGCAGGCAGGTAGGTAGAAAGGTAGGTAGCCTATCCAATCATAACATTCAGGGCCAAATGAAATGATTGAATGGTCCTGCCACAGCCTGAAACACAGGATTGCTTTTCTGTTGTTGTTTTTTTTTGTCAGAGCATTTGATTCATTCTTTGCTCTCAGGCTGTAATGAGAATTTAAAAAGAAAGTCAAAATTGTTTTTGAAGATAACCAACACTACCTTTAACCATTGCACTACCCCTCATATTTATCTTAGGGCCCCTGGTTTAAAACTAATATAGAAAATAAAGCAGTTAAAAGTAGCCGCACCTCAACCAGCTACAGAAGGAAAATGCTCCTTACACATTAATGCATCAGTATCCGTTTTTTTCTGCAGAATGACTACTTTTACTTTGAAACTTTAAGTACCTTTTGGCGATGATACTTTTGCATTTTTACTAAAGTAGGCTTTTAAATGCATGCTTTTCACTTGTAATCGAGTAATTCTACATTGGTATTGGTACTATTTATTCCAGCACTGGATTTATAACACATACATACAAAAGGTTTTGTGTCTCACCTCCGTCATTACCAACGCAGTCTATGATAACACAAACTCCTCTGGGGTGAGTGTTAAATTTGTAACAATCTAGTTGACTCTGCAATGAGTAAGCAAACAAGTTTTATAAATGCACTTTACTTATTGAACACACTCAAACATGTAGGGGAAAGAACTGCATCAACAGTGAGTAAAAACCTTACCTGGCTGTTCTGCGCTCTGCATACAGGCACTGATATGTTTGTGGCTGCTGACACAGATTAATGACACAGATTAATACGGTGTTATAAATATCAAAGTGAAAAACAATGAGCGTCATGGGGCTTTCCAACTCTATTTACTGTGTAAATATAAAGCCCAATGTGAACTGTATTTGCTTCTGCTTGTTCCATTGGTTTGAAAGAGGTACAGTACCAGTCAAAAGTTTGGACACACCTTCTCATTCAACTACTTTGAAGAATCTAAAATATAAAACATATTCTGGTTTGTTGAGCATTTGTTTGTTTACCACATAATTCCATATGTGTTCCTTCATAGTTTGGATGTCTTCAATATTAATCTACAACGTAGAAACAAATAAAGAAAGAAAGAAAGAAAAACCATTGAATGAGAAAGTGTGTCCAAACTTTTGACTGTTACTGTACTTCCTTTACAGTATCTCTGGCAATTACATATCATTTGAAAGTTCATATGATTTGCTAATATGCAGTCTGTCTTACCATTGGGGTAGGAACGTGCTTGTCTTGTTTGCTGTCGAGAATAGGAACCATTTGAAGGGGGGAATGGACACTAAAGAGAAGATGTTTTTTCCAAAGTATTAGTTGTATAAAAGAGAGAAAAAATGTAAATTGTTGAATAACTTTTGTACACTACTTACAGGAGATCTGTGTCTTTGCTGTATAGATGAATGTTCTTCAGATGTTACAACTGTGAAAGGTTTGGACAGAAATACAAGTGAATACAAGTAAAATTCAAAGTACTTTGTGATGATTCTTTCACATAAATCCACTTTTAAGAAGGCTGAAAGTCCGAACGTTTAACACTTGGTTTGATAAAAACAAAATGTAGTCACTGAAAATTACGTAAAAAGAAAAGTGCCCAAAAGAAAAATGTATGTGTCCAACTGAGGTATGTTACCAGTAGATATGTGAACAGGGTATAATGCTGGAATCAATGAACAAGAGAAGCTCTGTCTGCTTTGGGTTGAATTAAACAGAAAATGAAATGCATTTTGTTTTATGCTATACTATATTTAAAGAAACACAATCACCTTTTGTTGAAACTTTTGCATTTTCAAAATACTGTCTGGACAATGCATGTTCACTTAGAAAAGAAAGTGTTGTAATGGCAGTTTTTATATTTGGTTTCTTTTCTTTGTAAAAATGTGGTAAAATAACTATATATTTTCTTTGGCACTGGCTAGAAGTTTTTCTTCTTCTTCATAAGCTCCATGGACCATTTCAGTGGTATGAGAGACACAAAAATATTATTTTTCAGCTGTAGTTTTCAGCATTTTCCTGCTTCAACAATATGTAAACATTCCATACACATGTACTACACAGTATAAATGTTAAAAACTCCACAGCTTGCCACCCTCAAACCTCAAACAGTAAAGGGGCAGTCTCACCTGACGTCTTGTACGCAGTCACTTTTTTGGCTAGGTCAACCCTGCCAATGTTTCTTAAACATTCTTCCACAGAGTCGACTCTTTCAGGCGAAACTATATCCAGCTTCTCAAGTTCAATGACCACATCTAGGAAACTCTGTCAAAGGAGAAGGGGAAGTTGATTATCTCTGAATGAAAGTTCAAATTACTGTGTAACGCATATTTGACCCACAGAAACTCCCCTCCCACACTCACAAGAATGGGAAATTCAGTAAGTGAAAACAAAACTTAATTCATAGTCACCTGTGCTTTATCCATTTTATCACGGGGCAATGTGCCGCTCAACAAGAATTTCACACTTTCCAGATCATCATGGGCCATATCCTCATTTATATTCGCCATCAATACTCTACAGTAAGATAAATCATGATCAATCACCTAAGACTTGAAGTTTATCCAATTGGGATGTAGCATTCATGACTTCACACAAGGTACACATCTTACCTGAATCTTGGCAGAACCTTTCTGTGTTTCAGAGCCTCCTCCACCTCAAACCTGTTGGTTTGATAGACCTTCTTCAGGATATCAAAACGTCTCAAATGCAACATGAGCTCAGTCAGGAACAGATGACTCATCTCGTGGCACATTACTTTAGATTTGAGCACTTCTTTCGTACACGCCACGCTGTTATCCGTGTCCAAGTTCCCGCACAGGTAGGACATCCTACTGCGTTCACAGCCATTTAGAGCCTCCACTGTTTGATTAATGACCTGCAGCTGACGTTGGTTCAGAGTAGCCATTGACTTTTGTAGAAGAAGAGTGAGAATGCCTATAAACTGGACCAGATTAAACACTGTGTTAGCTCCGAATAACCATTAAAATATAACAATCTGATAAGAGTAATGAAATAAGCATACGATACCTTATACTGTCGAAATCGGAAGACAAAAGGGACCGACTGAAGAGGAATTTATATATATAAGTATGAAGAAAACCCGTAGTGGAAAGATGACGTTAGTAGGGGAGTACCATACTTTGACTTCAAACAGAAACTCCCTTTCAACTTGAGCCGAAAACCATATAAAGTTCCGTTTCCCACAAAATACTACGCAAAAGTGAAAGTAAAATTGTGTACGCAGTACTGTGGTTACTTAAGGAAAAAAAAAAAAGAAAAAAACCTTAAAGGCACATGCGCTGTTTGGGCCCAAAAGTACTTTTAATGAAAATGTATGAACAGTTACAACTACAGACCTGATGGGTTCAGACCCTTTATTAATAACGTATTAAGGTTTATAACTGCAGTTACGCTGGTTTACCGAAGAGTGAGATACACATCAGCATTTATACATGTTTTTTATGATATTTATAACTGTATTACCTAATAGAAAAGAAAACCCCAACCAGTGGATTTTTTCACAACCTGGCATACCCATTCTTCCTATTAATGGCTTGTTAATGATCTGTAGAGCATTATTAAGACCATAAATATAACCATTAGATTCAGTTAACCTTTATAAAGGTGACCATATTTACCGCAAAGATAATGAACATGATGTATGATACAAGTTATATTTTGAAGCAGGCTGTTTTGTGGTCTTTATCAACAAATTACAATTTTCTCTGTAATCAAATGATGTTTGGTGGCTGCATAGAGGGGGGGGGGGGGGGGACAATAAGTCATTTCTTATGTAAAAAAGTTTACATACAGTACCAGCCAAAAGTTTGGACACACCTTCTACTACTTTGAATAATCTAAAATATAACATATTCTGGTTTGTTGAGCATTTGTTTGTTTACCACATAATTCCATATGTGTTCCTTCATAGTTTGGATGTCTTCAATATTAATCTACAATGTAGAAAAAAAAACTTTTGACTGGTACTGTATATATATTATTATTTCTTTTTTTTCTGTTTTACAAAAAGACAAAACCTAGGCAATGGATAATGTCAAAAAAAATACAATAAATACAAAATGATATCATAAAGGTAAACTCACATTTCTACACACAGGTTAAACAAACTGTATAATAATAATTAAACACAAACTTTTGACTGGTACTAGTAATTAATCTTATCAATATGATCATTTATCTTTTTTTCTTTTTTTCTTTTTTTTTTTAAACACTGAAGCAGTGCGCTTGCTTGCACCCGCGATGCTGAGTTTTCCCGATAACCTTGAAGGCATCATTTCTGCTCCCCGCTGCAGGTCGCCACCAAAGCGCAAAGGAGTTCCGCTCTCTCTGGCCAATCGTGTTGCGCGTTGTTCCTCAGCACCATTGCAGTGTGGAGAGACCGTACGGAGGTGTAGCGTTCAGAAGAAAGACACTCGACCTGGGTGACCGCTCCGAGTACACCACCACCCCTCGCTTCCCCGGTGCAGTCACCGTGTGACATTGCCCACCAGCCGCTTCAGTCCGGGTGAGTATTTGGTTCCCATTGAGGATGATCCAGGGAGTCGCATTCACGGGGCTGCTGGTGACTTGGATCTTTATTAGCACTGCTGGTTTGGATGTAAACCCACAGTGAGGAGGATTCAAATAGATGAGGAGTCGATGCTTTCGGCCTGGTCACGACTGGTGAGGGAGAAGGAGCAGGATGTCCACCGGCTGCAGGCTGCTAAAGGCTGGCTAACGTGGACGCGCAGGTCCCTGGATGTCGTGGCAGTGTTGTAATGTAACCAGCAGCTAGTGGGCTGTTTACTGTGTGACAAACAACTAGATACAATGTTGCAGTGTTCATTTAATGTCATTGTATCCTTACATGATTTCCACTGAGGCTCGCTTGAAGTTGAACTCTCTCAAAAAAAACAAAAAAACACTGCAGCTTGTTTGTCTTAAAAAAAATATATATATAGTTTATTTTGAAATTATAAACGGAAGTCTAGTAGTTTACATGTAACTTTTTGGTGCAGCACAGTGTTCAGTAGTTAGTCATCATGCCATCATGTGTGTGAGTTTACAAGCAGTCCATGTGAACTAAATGACCACAACATACCTGTATGTATGTACATGTGTCAGGGGTTAAGTTGTGTCAGGTTTGAAGACATATTAATTCATTAAATACACATTAATTCATTAAATAAAGGGGAGCGTGCACAGTGCATGGTCTGTTTGGCAGCATTAGACCAGGAGCCTGGTGGGGCTTTAGCTCTTAACACGGAAACATTTAATCTAGGTATCTGTTTTTCAATCTGGCTGCCTATATCTACACAATTTGACAGGCTGTCACTCATACATCAGTGCTGTTTGGCTGTGCTTGGACAGAGCAGTGTTTTATATCAGACCAGTAGTGCAGTTTTCAAAGTGAACAGCAACCAACAATCTTTAGAAACAGCAACATCACAACTCCCTTCTGCTCTTCCAAGCCAAGTTTTACTTCAGCCAAGTTGCTGAGTTGTTGTTTCTTTGCTGTTGACACGTTGGTGTTTTAAAACAAAAAAAGAACGACATTAGTTAATAACATGAATGCTGCTTGTTGTGAATTCGGTCATGATTAGTAAACTACCCCTCAAATGATGGCGTCATCATGGGCAAAGATATAGAGCAGAAGATCCAGATAATTCCATGCCATCTGCTGCTCATTCTCAAACATCATCCTCCTCATCCTCCTCCTCCTCCTCCTCTCTCCTCCTGCAGTGCTCCATCTCTGCCACCATGTGTTTTGGGACTAGGCTATCATCAGAGCTGTAGCCTATTTTAGACAGGAACTCCATTTACCCACTTAATCTTTGTTTCTGTCTCCAGGAGTTGAGGTTCTTATATTGCTCATTGTAACAAACGTTAAAGTGTTTTTTCGATGAGCAAAAGGCCCTAAAATGCATCGTGTTATATTGTTAGTTAGTATACAGTGCTTGAAAGGTCAAGTACTGTATAAGACTCATTTCAAAGGGGATTCACTAGATGCTGAGGTAAAGTCTTACTTTGATTGGACTAATAATGGACAACATTGTCATTTTCTGCCCACATGTCTGCAGCAGATATGGGCTTATCGAGACAGCTCCAAACCCAAAACAAATCTAACCGTAAGTGTATTGAGCCCCAGAGTGCGTTGCCTCGCTCCCACCTATGGTGATGAACACGCCTAGGGGATCAAAGCTGTAATTAGCTTGCCATGGATTAGCAGTGGGGACTATTTTCCACTGTACTCGCTCCCACAGAGCTAGAGGATCACACAAGGCTGCCAGCCCAACTGTGCTTCCTCTCCTTCCAGTAGAGGAAATATCCGAATTGCAATGTTTGTTGTTGAACCCCTTGAGGCCAAGCAAACAAGACACATCAATATTACCGCCATGGAGAGCTTGAACATGGGGCATTTTCTTAAATTGATTGCGGTGCTAATAAGTCACCAGTGGAGCCATGCTAGTCGTGTTGCGTGCAGACAGTCTTGAGAATCAGCTGGATATGTGGTTGGCATGCAGAGAGAGCTGTAGTGTTGCTGACTCACTGCACACTGCCAGGTATGAGGTCTGTCTGTCTGTTATTTGGCTCTCTGCATGATGTACAGTACGTCTCTCTGCCAGCACCCCCCCCCCCCCCCATGCCCAGAGACCTGTCTCTCTGTAAGCCAAACAAGAGTTCATACTGTTCCTCGAGGGGAACCAAAGAGGCGGAGCAGCATAATATGTGTACTCTCTTGTTTGTAAATGAATCAATGCTTTCAGAAATGATTGCAACAAGGTTTGGAAATCACGGGATATATTGCCCAGGCTAATGACTGTATGACCATAGGGGCATTTTCCAAATTGCAATGAAAATCAGAAGAGCGAATGCTTTTTGTTTAGGCCTGCAGCAAACAATATTTTCATTATCAATCAAGATGCAGATTATTTTCTCCATGAATTGATTAGGCTGTAAAATTGAAAATAGTGCAAACTCATTATATATATATATATATTTTTTTTTTTTTAACCAAATGTCCAAAACCCAAGTATATTCAGTTTCATATCATGACAATGAAAAGCATGAAATTCTCACTATTAAGAAACCAGAACAACCGAATGTTAAGTGTTTTTTTTCTTTATGAAAATGGATCAAATCCATCAATCAGTTATGTAATAGATGCATATTATATTTAGTTAAATCAACTAATTCATCAATTAACAAATCCTATGGGAAGTCCATAAAAAGACATCCATGCTTTTTTTTACCAATGTATCAATAACCTCTTTAAAAAGAACACATGGTGGTACATTGTTCAATAGTGTTCTGCTGTACAGTATGACCGGTTGTTTGCCGTAGACTCTCATCTCCTTCAGTTCATTTCAGTTGGAGCTCTGTTTGCAACCCTCCATTATCCACACAGTGCTGTGTTGTCAGATCAAGTGGGCAACCTTCAATCAACCACAGTGGATTGGACACAGTGAATAGGTCATTTACTGCACGTATTTTAGACAAATCCGTCTGATACACAGTTGATAACAAACAGAGAAATATAGTTATTAGCGTTACTGCACACTTAGACATGTTTTTTTTTGAGCTGTAGACTAAATTGAATGTCTGTACTGTAATGAAACACATGAATGCTGGTGTTAATATTAATACAGATGAACACACCATGTACTGTTTTTACCTCGCTGGCAGGCCAACATTAGCTACCAGACAGGAACAGACTGAACTAAGTCCAGTCTGAACAGTTTCATAAGACTCCAGTGTTTACACTTCTAGTAACCAGATAAAACTTTGTCAACAAACCCATTCAAGATGCCAAAATGAATTTGATATAATGACCAGCACTCTTTCCGCCCAACAGAACAAACCCCAAAGTATTCAACTTTGCATCATAGGAAAGCGGCAAATCCTTTCATGAGAAGCTAGAGCCTGTGAATGTTTGACATTTTTGGCTGATAAATGACCGACCCAGTTGCTCTGTAGTTAGTGCCCCAGAGGCACTAACTACAGACCCAAACAGGTTTACACACTGGGACCAAACTCACTGAAAGGACGTGTGTGGAAGAAATGGTTAAATTCCTTTTTTACTTAATATTTTACAAAGAAGTCAGCACATAAAGTGTGTCGAATGAGTCATCTTGTTATTTAAGACTGTTCTCTGCTCTCTCTGTTACAGCTACATTGAGCAGTTTGACTAGATAGCCTCATTTGACAAGCTAACGGCAACTCCTGAACTAAAGGAAATGAATGATCCTGCTGTTGACCTGAACACACTTTACAAGAGACTGAAAGGCACCTGATCTTTTCCACCGTTGTACTGGATGGCGGTGTGGAAACACAAGCCCTGTATCACAAATGTGACAGCGTGGACGGTTAGTTCAAGCCAACATAATAGGTCATCATCCTCTCGGAGCCGCTGTGTTTCTGCTGGGCTTTGCCTTCCCCGTCGATCGGCTCTCTGCTCTCTCTCGCTCAGCTTGCTGGTCACGACTCGCCGCCTGTCTGAAGTTGAACAGATGCCAAAGCCCGGTTGATTTCGGGAGCCTTTGAATTATTGCCAGTTATTTGTTGTCATGATCTGTTGGGAAAGACATGGAAGGAAAGTAGGGGGCTTTTGCCGGATCAAGCTGTGAGCTATGTTTACAGGAGAGTGAGGCACATGTCTACAGAAGTGTTCCCTTACATTTTTCGTGAGGCCGAGCTGCTATAATGCTGCTAGTGTACCGAGCATTGTTTGGTCATGGGGGGGGGGTTATGCAGTTATGCAGTTATGCAACCTGATCAAATCTAGACGGATAGAAGAAACGGGTTGCATTGCATAATGACATTTGGAAAGCTAAAGTCTGGCCAGGGCTCCATGGGTTATATTCAATAACTGTAAAGTTTCCTTCAGAACTCTGTCATTGTCCAGCTATTATAATCTCTCTGCGTCTGCTGCAGTGGGGTAGATGGAGCCAACATGTAGCCCACATTATTGTTGTTTTTCATACTGGAGGAAACGATTTGATTCAACATCCATTATGAGTCTCTCTGGGTGGTTGAGAGGCCAAATTCTCCGGCTTTATTTTCTTGCTATTCAGCGGTTTTGCAGCCCCCCAGCCCCCGCCCACCCACCATCTGAGGTGTTGGTGTAATAATGCACCCACTCTCCTCTATTTCCCCCCCTGGTTGATCCTTTGGTCACGCAGACTGCGGTCTCAGGCCGGTGGGCCGTGCAGCGGTCTTGGCATGTCACAAAAGCTCAAGGTGGCCCATTGTTAGAGGACTGCTGAGCAGCTTATTTGGCAGTGACTCATTTTATTCCGTTTCTCTGGAGTAAAGTTAAATGCTTACTAGCCCCCCCACACACCGTGCACCAAGTCAGCCGCCGTGCTAAATACTGTGGAATTACTAGTCATGTGTCTGTAGCTTGAACTGTCAGTGAGTGAACTTGTGACTGGCCTACGCTTTCATAAAAAAAAAAAAAACAAAAAAAAAAAAACAAAACAATCCGCTCCACCTCATGGACAAATATATGCAAAACAGTACAATAGCCCGGCTATAAATCCTACTTGTGAAACTTGTAATGTCCAGTTTATGTTGACACCTTTAGACAAACAATGATTAAACTTTATGGTATTCTTTGATGATGTAGCGAGTGGTGGTGCTATATTGTACAGCATCACAACGATGAGGTGTTTTGTTATATTTATTCCGATATGTACACAAAGGAAACATAATATTAGAAATATCTTTTATTAGAATGCAATCCAATAAAACTCCACAACTTACAAAATTGACTGACAGACTTCTTTGACACAGTAAAACCATCATGTGGATTTATTGCCCCACAGTGGTCCCCCGGAATTACTTCATTTTAAGGGGGATTATTATTATTATGAGAGTGTTGTACACAACAGCCTATTATATGTTATCCTGGATGAGATCAAAAAACTAAATTATTGGAGAATAGGAAATGCCATTTGGATTTTACAAGAGTTGTTCCTCCTTGATCCCAGCCCTAATATGTGTAGGTGAGGTTATTGTGGGGCGCTGTGGACGATATATATGTGTGTGTGTGTGTGTGTGTGTGTGTGTGTGTGTGTGTGTGTGTGTGTGTGTGTGTGTGTGTGTGTGTGTGTGTGTGTGTGTGTGTGTGTGTGTGTGTGTGTGTGTGTGTGTGTGTGTGTGTGTGTGTGTGTGTTTATCCTGTAGGTGTGTTCACTCAACATTTGCATCGAAAGCATTTGTATGCCTCAGAGGAGCAGAGAGGAAGGAGGCACGATGCTGTTGGCATTCACCTGTGTTGATGTGTGTTGTGGCTCACCCTATCTAATTGGTGGAACCGTGTGTGTGTGTGTGTGTGTCTGTGTGTCTGTGTGTCTGTGTGCGTGTGCGTGTGTGCTTATTTGCAACACGGGCCCATCCCAACACGTCTGGCCCTGCAGCTGCAGCAGAGCTAATTTTAGCCCAGGATGTGCGTACGCCTCAGTTCCCCCTAGCCTGGCCTATGAGAGAAGAGGAGAGGATGAGGGGGGGGGAAAAGAGTAGCCAATCTTTCAGTCTCTCTTTCTCTCCTCTATTCTGTGCACCTATCTCTCTTTCATTCTTTCTGTATTATTACCTGTAGTATGTATTTTTCATGCATTTTCTATGTCCACGGTTCCTGGCGTCAGCACTATTGATTTGCGCTGGAACATATTGACTGTAGTAAATGTTGCCTGCCTGTTAGTGACCTTTACTCACCAGAAGTCCTTTCAGTCAGTTGGCGTCTCACTGAGGCGTGTGCACCTGTCGGCCTCACTATTCTACTATTCTGCTATTACTCTGTATAGAAAACCAGGCAATGGGGGTAATTTTATAGTGCTGTATGTGCTATTAATACACCGCTTTCTATTCCTGTACAGACAGCTACTCCACTGTTGAGTAGCTGGTTCTTCTTACGAAATAGAGAGGCAGCCGGGATGGAGATTATAGCTGACTGGTTCACTATGGTCAGGTATTAGAATAATCCTTCTACCTAGGGGAAAGTGTCTGGATAAAGTGTGTGTGTGTGTGTGTGTGTGTGTGTGTGTGTGTAGGATGATTGTGTGTATCACGAAGAATGGCTACCGGCAAACATAAAATCACAAAAGAGGACGAGTAAAAATTCCCTCATGACAATGTCAAACCACATGTGTTGAGGAATATTGTGTGTTTTTTGTGCTTGCTGATGCATTTGGACTGTGCTACGTGTTTATGTGCAAATCAGCAGCCTGAAACGAAACTCTGTGGTCATGTGACCGCCCCAGATTCTTGTAAAACCAGGCTTTTTTACCCTGTGTAGTCTCACCTCAGTTTTATCATTGGTCTAAATATATATTTTCTAATTGGAGAAGTCAAATGGCCCTAATTTATAAAGTACAACATATTAAAATCTCATAATATTTGTATATATATGTGCTCTATAAGAACAGCATTACACTATTGAAACCGCAAGGTGATATCGTATAGGCAGAAAGATATCTTCCTCTTGTAGAGGTTTATCACAAAGAAAATTTCCCAACAATAGTATTAATAAATGAATAAATTGTCACACCATCATTGTTGGATATTTAGTTTGTCATGGTCACAGCCAACAAACGCGAAGGAAGACGGACAGCGGCAGAAGTGGCGCGAACAGAACAGGCACAGAGCTCGCTCAAGCTCAATAATTCATGGCTGACTGAGCTAGGTTGACCTTGAAAAATCCCCAGAGTTGGACTGTTGAAACCTGGCACTGCTCATTTAGGGCAGAGAGGAGAAGTTGAGACAGACAGAGACAAACTCATGTACATTTGTTTTCATCAGTTTTTTCTTCTTCGATCACAAAAAGCATTCATTTTGGATTTCCATTGCTGTTATTCACATGTGCTCTTTATTTGATTTTGGTTGTTTTTCTTATCTTCACTAGGTTTGAGTTCACATGTGAGAGATAAACATGTTCCAGTACTGTTACTTATTGTGTCACAGTAAGGAAAGAAAAGCAGCCTGCCTTCTGTTCTAAGAGATTTTATTGTGAGAAAGCATCAAAAAAAGATTGCAATAGGTGACATTTTAAGGCTATGAAAAGGGGATCTTGACCAGCAAACACTTCTACAGTCTGTACTCATTTTCATATTCAGCAATTGTGTAAAGATCAGGAAAAATGAACAAAGGCAACCGGCACAGACCCATCATGCTTTGCTCCTCTTCTAAATGATCTCACTACCCCATGGCATGACAGTTTGCCTAATCTGAGTCTGATAACTTAACTCGCACAAATAATGCTGTGTGGATATCCGTTTTGATTAAAAGTTGTGGTTTGTGTGCTATGGAAACAAACAAAACATGAAAATTCAAACGCGATCGCACAAACTGTCCGGAGTTCTGCAGCACACAACAACAACAACAACGCTCTTTTGCTCCAGTGTGCATTTCTCTACTTCATGCTGAAGAGTATGGCACCCAGTTATCACACCCCCGGACTAAGGCTACTGCCACATTTGCATTTGTAAAAACGATGCATCTTTAATTTTCCTTCCACATTTTCCTAAATTCGCCACTTTGACGGATTTTGTGATTTCTCACTTTGCAGGCTCATGTTTGGATCCGACTCATGTGGTGAAAGTAGTTGACATCGTGGGGAAATTTGTTTCTTTCGATCACGTAGCAACTGCACCAATGCTCAATAGAAAAGCGTTGATTGTGTCAGATATTTCAGTGTTTCTTAAGGCAGTTCATGACTGTCAGTTGTTCATTCAGAAGCTAAGAATGCTTTTGTAAAGCCAAATTCACACCTGAAATCGTGGTTCTCACACTACCTGACTGACCGCCGATAGGGGCTCAGACACTATAAGATCTTTCACCAGGAGGAATCCCTGATCAGTAGCCTAAGTCTGGTCTCCAGACTATGTTTTGTCAGGGAAAAAAGGCGAGAAGTGACGGCGTGTATTATGTAATACCATGCATGTAGTCATGCTTGTTGATGTCGTTGACACGTGTAGCCTGTTTCCACACCTCTTAACTATTTATTTATTTCTTCCTCTAGGTGCAATAACAACTTTCCTCATATCTGGGAAATGTATCAGTAGGCTCCAAAAACTGTTAGTGATGGAAAATCAGGGCCAAAGTCGTGCAGCTTGAACTAAGCATTACACAACTAAGGGCAGTTTCTACTTTAGACAGACCAACTATATAAATCCTCCATGTCCGTCTCCTCTCCCCTGTCCTGGGTGCAGCTTCGGTTTAGAGTAGCTCTCTGCAGCTCTCTGTGACCTTGTGTATATTTACATTGGTTGAATGAGTCACTTAGTCCCGGACACATTTATGATTCATCCGTCTGTAGTGAATGATGAGCATTGTTAGCTTCTCGAGGATCCATCCTTTATGGACTCGCTTAAAAAAAATCACTCGGGTGTTACTAAGGGGGTAGCTCGTTGGCTAAAGCTGCGTTGTTTATGTCGTGCATTGTTAGTGAAGTGTTCTTTTTATCGTCATACTCATCAGTTGTGCTTGATCCTGCCGACTAATGCTGCAGCTGTTGTTAGTCCTGTACGTCGTGGCAGAGACGGAGAGGACTGTCTAAGACGTTGTGTGGGTAATGATCGAGATGTTAATCTTGTGTTGTTGTTGTTGTTGTTGTTTTGGACTTTAGCACTGACCATTTTTTTATTTATTTACCAGCTTAGCCTCCAACTACAGAACTTACTATGAGTCATGAGGCTGCTGAGGTTCCAGGCTCCAATATGAAAACAGTCCCAGTCAGATTGTGAACAGTGAACGCTGCTTTCCCCTCCCTCATGAGTGCAGTTAGAACAACGTGCATGGGCTGCTCACTAGCCCTTTACTCAGTTATGTATTAATCAGTGGCCCTGTGGAAGGTTCAACTATTTCAGTCCCATAGCATCTACATAGGAAGAGATGTATGCTGTGTAGAGACTACGCCGTGGTGCTTGTGCACCGTTGCAACAGCTATTTGGATTCATATTGACGATGATAATAATGATAATAATGATTCACTTTGACAGTATCTTGACATGCTCGATGTTTTATTTTTAAATGTGCTTGCAGCTGGCAGCGCAGCTCTGAGGGGTTGATAGTTTTGGTTTAAGAAAAATACTAGTGGATGGATTTTAATGAAATTTGATAATATATTTATGATGCCCATGGTGCTGAGATGCTGAATCCTAATGCCTTTGGTGATCCCCAAACCTTTCCTTCAGCGCCATCAACAGGTTACTTATCCAGTGAAATATTTCATAATCTGCTCGATCGATCGGCAAACAATCTGGACAGGCGTCCGTCTGACCGCAGATTCCCATTGGAACATATTGTGTGTTCACTGCTCCGCCTTCAAACTAAATTCACAAAATACACTCATTGGCTTAGTTTCAACCGTGTACACCGTTGAACAGTGTGTTGAACAATCTCATTGTGATTCTGGGTTTGAAGTGCCGTAAACAGGATGGGCTGGCACTCTCCTATTCCCTGGTGAGCCTCGCCGCGGGACAATAAGCAGGTCCTTCATAGAGGAAGAGCAGCCCTTGAAGGAAACTTTGCTTATTGCCATTCGCCAGGCCTCGTTAGCTGTATGACATATTTAGCAAACAGTGACGGCTGGCTGGGGAGCACTGTTGTTACTAGACACTGGAATACTGGGGTTAGATGGATGCAGAGTGGGGAGGAATTACACCGGGGTCCAAAGGTAAGGTTCCCTGCTTATTATGTATTGTTGTAACCAGAGGGGAGGACAGAATTGTCATTATTCCTGTTACCCAGCTTTAGCTAGATGTTTACTTTGTCTTATTCCTGCTGCAGGTTTGTTTTGACAGTGGCATTTTGTTTGCATGGGGAAAACTCTACCGAAAAGCCTGGGCTTCAGGTAAAAACCCTTTTAGTTAGACGGAAATTGTTGAAGTGAAGAAAATGCTTTTTTGTTACATACATATACCTTTTTTTTCCATTTTACACCGTATAATTTGAGACGCCTACAAACCACGTCTGGCTTGTAGAATAATTCAAAGACCAATCCACTGCAGCTCAAATGATGTTGGTTTATTTCACTTGCCTGTTATTCTGCTCGTAGAAACGGTATGTGTGGAGATACCTCCTGCTTTCTCTGTTCATTATTGTAACAGAGTTGGGCTTTTAAAAAAGCTGGACGGAAATAGACAGCGGAACGAACTTATGAAAGATATCGTATACATTTATTTTAAAAGGTAAAAGAGGATTGTTTGCGCTAGTGTTGGCATTGTGGATTTAATCCTCTATTCAGTATATGTATTTTTATATCGCAAAATCAATGTAATCGTTTAACTGTAATATACAGTTGCTGCAAAATCAATGGAGGAATTGAATAGAATAACGCAATGCATTGACTGGTTTGGGCTTATCCAGCTAGTTAAATGCCTGATAAATCAAAGCACTGCATTACACTTTGCCCAGTGCCCACAATGGCCTCATACACCCAGATATATTAAAGGTAGATATACCTCAATATAAACCAAATGTATGAGCCCACTGCTGTCGTTTACTGTTGTGTCATTTCTACTGAATTTATGGTGTCAGATAGATACTTCAAATTTGGTTGATCACATTTAATGGGTACTTATCTCCTAAAGAACTCAAAATACGTTCCCGTCAAACCTTTACCATGCATAATTAATCATCTAATATAGTATATTTGAGTTTGTGTCGTGTTGTTCATCCCTCGTCCCTCCCTTCGCTGTATTTACTCGACCTGGAGCCTCTGTTACCCTCGGCTTTGATGAGTCATACAGAATAAGTACGCGTTATCTGGCAAAGGAAAATAAATACCACATCACTCTAGACAGATGGGACTTCTGCGTGGTAATTTCCTTGAGTCTTTGTGATGAATTGTTAATGTAAGAGTCCTTCAGATAAACACAGGGCTCTGTTGAAAACGCTCAGCATCAGCTGTGAGTGCTCCGTGATGTGGCTCAGTCCGCTTCTCAGAGACCGGCAGCCGAGCGGAGCCGGCTCTCTACTGATTCTTCTTTTTGTGCCACCGAAGCCTTGATTCATTCTGCCAAGCACAGTAAATACCATGGGCGTGGATCCTCAGGATGCATTTTTAGCCGGCGAGGACAACAAGTTGGTCAGCTGACTGTTGCTATGCAACAATAGGAAAATCGACTCCTTGTATCATGTCTCAAAATAACCTTTAAAACAAAGCTTTTGTTGAACAAGTGCGTATTTTTTTTATTATGAAACAAAATGCATGTTATTGGTGATAATGTAATGCATGCAGTAAGGCTTCTTCTCTGCATCTCAGTTCTTTAATGTTGAAACTGCATCATTAGTGGATGGAGGGCGGTGCTGTTGTAGCAACCGTCTGTTGGTTTCCAAGTCTCCCTGTTGTCAGCTGCTTTGTTCATTGTCTTGACTAAGTATCTGTTGAGTATGTTGTTTACTGCTGCCAATGGAATTTTTATTTTTAACAAAATAAGATTTGAAACCGTTCTTTGAAGCATTGTTTGAAATGTATTCGTAATAACTTTCTAAGTCGTCAATCTTTCTTTTACCAAACAATCGATGAATTGTCTATAAAACTTCAGAAAAGTGTCAAAAATGTACGCTTGTCTGAAATAGAATTTTTTTTGGGCCCAGAACCTTTATACTAGTCAACAGCAAATATTAAAATCTTCAGCCGGATCTTCACTCCTCTGGTGCTGAATACTAACCTCTGTATACAGCGTGGACTCGTGTCATTACAGCAGCACAACTCCAATGTCACACAGAGAGTCTTCCCTCACACATGTGTATACGATCAAAATTGAAGGGACAAGCTGTCCTTGTTGCCGACTTGGCGACTTTTGTGCTAAATTTAGCAAACTTTTGTTACCAGGAATTTTTACTGGAAGTATAGGGAACACTGGGCTGGTTTCTTTGATTGGATCATTTAAAAAAATCCAGCGTTTTTTGTTAGTTTTTCAATATCACCAACTCTAGCTTAATGGATCATGTCGTTGTTGTTGCAGGTGACCCTCAGTGATTGACAGATGTGTAAAACTGCGGAGAACCATTTGCCTCTCCACGTGGAGATCTGAGTTCTGGGACACTGAGGTAAGCTCGTTCTTCTTTATGTGGAATTCAAAGGTGTGCACAAGTTATATATAGATTTATAATTAAGTAAAACGTTACTCTGGAAAATGGCTTTATCGTTATGACTCATGATGCCAGAAAACTGCAAATGAGATTTAAATACGAGCTGTTGATCTCATTGATGGGTTTGTTTTTTTCCTTAATGTTTCAGTAAAAGGTTTTTTAATGAAGGTTTTTTATTCCGGTTTAATGTCATTTTTATGTCTTCCCTAGTAATTAAAACCAAAAAAGAACAAAAGTGGCCCTCACAATTTAACGTTATGTTGCTACTGAAATTTAAAGGATAACGACAACAGAATTTGACATTTTTTTCAGGTTTCTTACACGGTCCAATATTAAATGTGGAAGAGTAGCAGCTCATCTTTAACCTGACACTTACAGCACCCCCTGTTATATATTGGTAATTAGAGTCGATTTTTACAAAACGGACAATTCTTTTTGGTGGATATTTGCCATTGCATGAAAGTCATTTGACTACAGTTCCCATGGTAACTGATGAGCCTGCCCTGCCAATGGAGAAAATTCACATCAGCGTGTCTTTGACAGTTTGACAAGCCGGAGGAAATGAATGAGTCAGCCTTTCATGAAGAGCTGAACAAGCTTACTAAACGGAGCCTTTTCAATTCTCACACTCGGATTTAATGAGTGCGCTCACACACAAAGATTTGACTGGTTCAGATAGTCATCTGCTCCGAGCAGCGACCATGATCTCTGTCTCTTTTAGCCTCACAGCAAATAGGATACTTTGCTCCCCTAAGCCTGCTTTGTGACATTTTCAGGCTTATCTGTACACTTCAGAGAGCCTTGCATCGTTTTATTTTGGATTTGTTTAAGTCGATAACCTCTAAACTCTGGTTTAAAACACTGAAGAGCCTATAATCTGTTACAGGGTACCGGCAGTAGGTAGTCCAAGGTAGAACTTTGAAGGGGGATATGTTTATAGATAATTAGTTAAGCCTCTTTAAAACAATACTCACATTATATCAGTTGAGATATAAACAGCTGTTTATTCAGTGTGATATAATATGGCTAATAACAAAGATTGGAATTACACTCCCGAGAAAACTTGGAGCTTGTGCAAATGTTCTGGCCATTTAACTACATTGTGTTTGAAATCGCACTTCGCAGACCTTGAAAACAGCTTTGATTGCAGCATTTAATTATTTGAACAGTTACTGCCAGACAATTCTTTTTGCGAGCAAAAGTAGGAAAGTTTACATAACTAGTCTTGCAAAATGAAAACTGTCAGAAACATGAGAAATCCCGAGAACACTTGGAGCTTGTGCAAATGTTCTGGCCTGTAATGATTTGGGTGTACCAAATCTGATTAAACAGGGGTGTTGGTCAACATTAAGGCGTACTGTGGGAGTGAAAATTAGAACTGTGCAGACAGTTTTACACAAAAGAACAGCGTGCAAACATCTTATAAGCAGGGGTTGCTAAATCTGTCTGCATCTGTACGCATATTCCCAATTTTGTGCCCACACAGCTTCTCTCGCCTCTCGCCTCTCAACTGTTTCATAAGTCTTAACGGTCTGCATAATCTCTGTGCTTTGACTTTATTCAGTTCCGTACGTGTCACAAAGTTAACTGAGGACACTGACCCAGATACAGCTGCAATGAATTTATTTACAACACTCTTCTGTCACATGTTGCACACTGTGGGGGTACATGTATGTGTCAAAGGGAGGAAGACAGGGCAGAGGGAGGAGTGAATCGGTCAGATCTTTAGATTGTGATGCCTCTAATAGTGTGAAGGCATGTTACTTTAATTAAATAGCTCATTACAAATATGTTTAATGTCTGCTTATCTTTTGTCAAGGGTGTGGCATCTGGACACTAACTAATATTAACAGTACAAATGACATGATGGCACCTGTAATCACAAATACATTCTTTCTTGTATAAAAGTAGTTGTTACTATGATAACCTACCATGGCATACTGCTTCATGAGCATGTATGTGCTACACACTATATTCAGTTAATTTGGGACAATTGAACATCCACAGTATTTGATAAATAGCTAAGACCGAGCGAACTGCCTTGACACCTTTACAAAAATGCCTTACAATCTGCCAGCAGAGGCTTTTCTCCGAAATGTTAAGTGGGATTTTCCTACTTTGAAATGAGAATATATTGAGTTAATCCTAATCCCTGATCCTGCCAACTCAAAATCAGAACAACTTTGGGAGCCACACAGTATTTCTAAGGGCAAAGGCTGTATTGTCGCTGTGAAAGAACACAGGAGACAGACGTAAGAAACTCAACTCCAGTCTGAGGAACTCGTTTTAACAGTAGCAACGTGATTTTGAAAGGACAAGGTCATCGAACAATGACGCAAACCCTCAAGCATTTCCATAATGAAAAGATAACACACGGAGCATGTTGAGGATGAATGTCGTGTGAAGTGAAGGATTTTGTTTTCAAACGCGCTCCAGTGTGACCTTGGCAGTAACATTACTGAGGCTGTAATAGTTTGCCTATGTGTTTAGTTGCTCAGGTTTGGTTGCTTTGCCATTCAATTATCCAATTTCTACCTTTTTAATATCTTTTTGACTTTGCCACCCAGTCTGCGTTGATGATAATAAAATTTACTTCACACTTTGGCTTATTTATTTGATTTGTTTCTAGTCTTGTTGCAGGTTGTTGTCACATTTATCGTATGGGCTTTTGGTTTTGTTAAAGGATAACAATGGTAGCTCAATAATGACTGTCTTAAGTTGTCAAATTGTGTGAAAGGATTTTTCCACTTATGGTAAGATATACCCTAAGTCTAAAATTCAGGAGCATTGTTTATGTCTGTCATTTTGGCAGCTTGGCAGCCTGTGTCACTTGTTAACGCCTACAGTCTGAATTCAAACTGTCGCTGGAGTCTGACTGCTCCACCTCTCACTATGCTAATCTGCACACACTTACATAGATATGTGCCTCCATCATAGCTGGCCTTTTCTATGGGATAATTAATGAGAATATATATTTTCCATGTGATGAAGTCTGAAGGAGAAATGGCTTCTTTTTTTTTTTGGGCAGTTTGCTGGAGTTATTTTTAGCTGCTGAATACAGAGAACAGTGATAACAGTGTGCCTCTGCCTGGAGCTCCAGATCAGAATATGTATAAAAAAAGACTGGGGACTAACTGTCTTATGTTATCTCATCTCTCCTGATGTGCTGGGAATGAATTGTGTGCGAACATTTTGGAAATTCAGATCCCACATTTATGCTTTTAACATCATTGCTGGTCACATCAGTGGTTAAAAGCTGCAGGGTTCTGTGTCTGATTCACAGGTTTTAATAAGAATGCACATGAGCAGAGGAACACAAAAGACTGAACAGTCAAAGGGAAAAGCTCGTTGACTGCCTGTAGTGGTTCATGTTCATGACATCACTTATCTATGGTGACAGCCGAGGTCACCTAGGTAGCTCCTTATGTAACGGTGTGGTCAGCACAACAGCTTCCTCACTCATGTTGTATCTCATTCACTACAGTGAATTTAGCTGTGGAGCTGTTTAGATTACTAATTACTGTTTTTTTTATTTATTTCAACATTTAAGACTTAAAACAGGTAATCCATTTCAGTGAATATTTAGTTTCCTTTACTTTCAATTTTTCATTTTTTACTAGGGATACACGATATGGATTTTTTTTGTCAGCAGATACTGATAATTGCCTGCTTCCCATGGCGGATACCAATAATAAGATTATCGATTATTTCACATTATTGTATTTAAAAAAAAAAAGAAATAAGGGTTTATAACCTTTAGTTTATGTTCACCTGAGGGTAAGACGATGCTAAAATGTGGTTAGCAAAGGTGGATGATTTAATGAAGTACATTAAAATAACCTGTATTGCAGAATGCAGTCTTGTTGTCTTCTACCAAAGCATCCACACCCATGTTTTTCTCTTAAGTCAGCGTACTGCGCTTGCTCCTCTTCTTCTTCTGTCTTTATTGGACGCATTGCAAACCAACTTCAAAGGTACATACCGCCACTTACTTTATAGTAAGTGTGCAGATGCTGAGATTTTTAAGTGACAGTAATTTGGCCTTGTATTAGCGGACAATTTATTGGCTATCATTTCACCATCGGAATTATACATAATAATTGTCGGCTGATAATTTATCGGTACCAATGCATATCGTTCATCTCTAGTATTTACCATTGAAATGCAGATATAGTTACAGGCTAGTTTCACAAAACCTTACAGTTAATGTGCATAACCGCAACATCTACTGTTCATGCAGGTTTTAAGTTTCTGCTAGTTAATTTGCATACAGTACTGAACTGAACTAAAGAGAAATGTCTGCCTAGTTAGTAGGGGAAATTCATTAGAAAATACTTAATAAAAAATAAAAAATCTTTGGAAAATTGGCAGTAATATGAAGTGCTTTTACTTTGAAACATGGGCTAACTATTGTCTTCTTTCCTTCTCTTCCACTCTGCCTCACCCATGTCTCCTCCTCTCTCCCAATCTTTGTTCTTGTTCTTCTTCTTCTCTCACTTTATCTCCCCTCTCTCTCCCTTTGTCCTCTGTCGTTCTCTGTCCTCCAGGCAGCCAAGGGGGGGGTCTCTGAGGAAGATGCTGGGTTCAGAGCGCAGTGTTGTCGAAGAATGGCTCTCAGAATTCAAGGTAAAAGTCGCTCCTCTCCTCTGTTCTCCATCATGACTCATGTCAATGAACTATTCCCCTCGAGGCCATCCTTTTTTCTTTCTTTTTTTTGCTGAGAAACCACACGCTGTAGGTGTAACAACTGTGATGAATGTGAGTGTTGAGCGTGCAGGCTTGTGCATATCACCTCTTCAGCATTTCAGTGCTTTGTAAATTCTTACTCATTTCAGTGAATGCAAGCAAGAACTGTAGGTATTTAGGACGGTTAAGACTCAGGGTCAGCTCTACTTTCATCAGTGAGCTGTGAAACTGTGCCATTACGCATAGTTCATAAATATTTTTCCCCACTCACAGAACAGATGCACTTTATTTAATCACATTACATTAACAGTATCATCATGCTTTCACTGAAACACTGAAAAGTATACTTTATACTTTAGTATGCTAAAGCCTTGCTGTTACCACCATTACAGCCTCATAATGTTCTCTCAGGTGCTGAAAGCTGATGACAAAAGACTCAAAAATATGAATTGGTGAACTTCAATAACCCATAACTGAAACTGAAACATGATAAAATAATGGCAATAGTTTTCCTGCTGTTTGTTGGTTTGTTTTTTTTTTTTACCTGACTATAATGTCTGAATGTGAATGCCCTCAGCTTTTCATTTTACTACATTTCCCTTATACTTAAGTACAACAGGGTCTGACAAAGTTTATTTAAACATGAGGAAATGCAGCTATACGACTGACGCAGACCTTTCCTCCACTGTCCACAGGACATGTTGTCAGCTCTTTTTTCTACTGCGGCGTCTTTACTCTTATTTCATTTATAAAAAAATAATAAAAAAAATATTTTTGATGGACTAGCTTTTGACTCTGAAGAACAAAATTCACTCTTGAATGTATATAAATGCTTATATAACTTGTAAACTCACAATATAAATATATGTACTAAATGTATTCGTTATTGACTTGGTCTGAAGGGGAAGAAACAGTATTGTTTTCCTTCGAAGCAGTGGGTTGCAAACATTCAGTACAAGTGAAGCTCAGTAGCAAACTGTTACAATCTGTTACAAAGGAATATTCGGGATGCTTCTATCACACAAAATATCAGCAAATAAACAAACAATATTGGAAATGTGGCAGCTTGAAAATTTACACTGAAACGTGGGTAAACATGACAACACATGGTTCCGGACCACTGTCATTTTAATATTTGAAATAATCAGTACGAGATCTAAGGAAATGAAAAAGAAGACAAGCTAAAAAGAAGGACTTGGTGTGTAGTGCAGCAGAGAGAGCACTAAATTGTGAGAGAGAGAAAAAAGAGGGCGTATGATGAATAGTGAGTGAGATAGATTGGTATGACTCATTGTGTGAGTCGGTGCAGACGGGCACATTGTGTTCTGTCCTCAAAATGACCATACTTAGGCTGTTAGGAGAAGATATCTCTGACTTCTGTCATCTGCAGACAAACACACAGTCTTGACCATTTAAAGAATTCCACCACAGGATATTCTCAGCCTGTCAGATATCATCACTCTGACAAGTGATTTTGGGATTCCTTTTCATGAGTATTATCCACCTTCACTTAGCCCGCCTCACTGAATTGCCCGGTCAGTATTTTTTTTTTTTTTCCACATTTCCGAGAATGTTTTTTTTAACTGTACCCAAGAGACAAGGCAGTCCTGGCAGAAAAAAAAATGTGAATAACACAATTAATGATGACCGAATTCAGTTTAGCTGCCTCAGTTTCCTGGTGTCCTGGTGTTGGGCCTGCTGGCTCACTGTCACAGCTTACTGTTTTTTTTTTTTTTTTTTTCAGTCAGTCTTGCAGATTAGACCTTTCATCAGTTTGACGTTGGGGAAATTATCCACAAAAAAAATTAGCATCCACAGCATTTACACTTCCTTCTTCCAACAATCTCACAATGCAGTTGTATTGAATTTTAGAGATCCGTAGATTACATTTATATGTTCCTAAACTTGTCATCTATGACTCAAAATGATGATGATGATTAGTAAAGTAAGTGTCCAAAAACTAAATTTACTGCTCCCTATTGTGTAAGTTATTGAGTGTTTATTATGACAAGAGAGGTGACACAGCTAATGATAACGGTGTAAGCTGTCCTGACCCAACAGTTGCAACAAAAGCAACAGAGTGATGAGGGAGATGTGAATTTATCGCAGTTGTACAATCAGAATCAGAATCAGTAAGCATACGAGGAATTTGACTCCGGTTTCTTACGCTCACTAGTACAAAGAACTGACAAATAAAACAAAATACAAGAGGAACAAAGAGGAACAAAGAGCGCACGACCCTGAGAAGAAATCCAATAAGGCAACATTAGTGAAAACACCTGAGTGCATTGGTTTTAAGTTGTAGCGGGCAATCTCTGAAATCTAAATGTGCACTGACGTTAAACCCAAGTAGGGCGTATTTTATTATGAAAACCCAGTTTCCCATGCATATTACAATGGGGACTAGCTCGAGGGATGAAAGGGGAAACGATGCAGTGATGCGTCATACCACTATTCTGAGGAAATGTTAAAAAATCTTCAAACCTTTTCTTCTCTCCTCGCTCCAGTCCTTACCAGAAACCCGCATCCCCAGCTACGCCGGCAGTCTTCATCTAAAGAAGTCCCTGGTGCCAGCTCTCTACAGAGTCATCCAGGACCCCAACAATGAGGTGAGAGGTCACAGAGAGACCGACCCAAGTAAGGCTGTTTTTAGCTCTGATGCTTGTGACTCATATGAAGTAGTCCTAGTTGGCAGTGAGCAAGAAACTGACACACCACTGTGTCTCCGAGCAACACGCGCACATTAAAACACAAGCACACAGAGTATGATGGACGGGCGCTTCTAGCCAGCTGCACTACTTGTGAGAGATGGCACACAGTGTGTTCTCTACACACACACACACACACACACACACACACACACACACACACACACACACACACACACACTCACACACACTCTGACAGACGGGAACATCTGCTGCCCATACTGAAAATATTCATGTCTAATCAAAGACATAAACACAGACTAGGTCACAAATCCATTTTAATATTTAGTGTCCTGCAACACACAAACACTTCACTGTTCACTCACAAACAAGTGTTTTCTCTTTAAAGGACCTAGTGACACAATTCTTTCATCAAAGGCCTGAGGCTCTCAATGAGACGGCACTTTAATTTCACTCTCATGATACAGTTGGTGCCTCCAATTCTCTTCACCCCCTTTTTCACCCTTCTATGGTCCAAATTGGGTGTCAAGCAACCAGGGATCTAAATTCTATTAGCGTTGTCAATCTGGCTGCTCAATCCCATTAATGGTTGGACAAGTGATCCAATAGGGAGAGTGTGTGTGTGTTTGTGAGGGAGATATAGCGAGAGAGAGAGTGTGTTTGTGTATGTTAAAGATAGAGAGAGAGAGAGGTTGCAAAGTGTGCTTGACCATTGCGTGTTTGGGTGTTTTTTTGCCGAGGACATGGAGGGCCAAATGCCTTGCCAACTTCATTAATGAGTTGCAGCTTATTTCAGGGTCAGCCACAGTGCATCAGACACACACACACACACACACACACACACACACACACACACACACACACACACACACACACACACACAAACACTGCGTAGGCACGCACATACAGAGCACACTTCACTGACCCCTGAACAGCACAAACACATTGGCTCAGCTGCTGACTCCCCTGAGAGTACATCTGACCAGACTTCCATTGTATTGATTGATCCCCTCTGCTCCTGCACACCTCACACTATTGACGAGCAGCAAAACTTTCCCTCCATCTGTCCCAGCGTATATAGTCAGGATAACGTTCATTCATGTTTTGAAATAAGAGCTGTGAAGGAAAGACACTGTTTCAATGTGTTTCCTGATGGCTATTCAGAAAGGTTTCCGCTGAGGCTGAGCGCTTTCCATATGAGAGCGGGCGGCTTATTTAGGTTTCTATCACCACAGGCATACATACGTTCATGTTAATTTGATGAATATTGTATTTCCACTTGGGGCTCAGACCTGTATGTATGTATGTGCATTGTTTTGTATGCACTTGCATTTACTTATACCCCCACCCCCTTCTATCCAGCTGCTGGAGCCTGTCTGCCACCAACTGTTCGAGCTGTACCGGAGCTCCGAAGACCGCCTGCGCCGCTTCACCCTGCAGTTCCTGCCCGAACTGGTGTGGGTATATCTTCGCATCACAGCCAGCAGGGATCGCCAGAGCAACGGGTGCATTGAGGCCCTCCTCCTGGGCATCTATAACCTGGTGGGTGTCTGTAGTGGGGCTTGAGGAGGGGGGGCAAAGGCAAGACCTTGTACAATATGTACATTTGAGGCAATCAGTTCTTAACATGCTGGCTGTGATATGGACTTGTGTGAGCCATTTTGCATCCACAATTCAAGAGGAATGTAAAAAAGCAACTGCAAGGTGGCTGCAGACAAGGAACTAATATGAAACGGAACGAATAATCAGTAAAGAATAATGGATGATTGTCCTTTTTCATGGATTGTGTGTGCATATGTGACTGCAGACATCATTCAGGTTAAGTATCCTTTAGGGAAACTCTGTTTCCCAGCAGCTTGAGGGATGCTGCCCTGTATCTGACCCTGACAGAGAAGCACACCATTGTTATCCCCATCGTTATGGCGATGGCCAGCAGGGATGGCCTCAGTGTCCAAAATTCCTGCAGTTGAACTTAACTCTTCAAACACATGATGTGATAATTGGCTAGTCAGGATGGTGTGGCTGTTAAATTGCCACATCAGTCAGTCGACAAAGACGGACTCAACTCTGTCCAGAGCTCATTCCACTCGTACATGATTCATTAAGATCCACAGTATCATACTTTGAGGATGGCATAATAGTATGTACATTTTTTTTTTACTGATCAATATGGATGAACATAGTTAGTTATGATATTTTTAGAGGAAAAGGTTGTGCTTTTCTTTGAAACATATCCGGTGACATTTGTTTCTACAACCGTGAAGATAACTAGATGACTCTTGTGTCTGCACCAGAACGTTGATATGCAAATCCTTGGTTATCGTTTTGACCAAATACAGGTAGAACATTAGTGAGGCTGTGCATCTGTTGACATTAACGACGATCTACAGGGAAAGCCCCACTTAATGGAAAGAGCCAGGGTAGATTGCATCACCAGGAAACACCCTTGGGGAAATGGGCTAAGAGCTAGAGATATCAATAGAAAGAGTTACATGTCAACCAGCAACGCTAAAGGTATATCCATGCATAATTTACTCCTCTGTCTATACCACTCGGACACACACACACACACACACACACACACACACACACACACACACACACACACACACACACACACACACACACACACCGACACACACTCTGTCCATGCTCATAGACCTCTCTCATTGATGACTGAGTTCTGATGAACAGCTTTGCTCTCAGCAGTCCCATCAGATATTCAGAGATGTACTGTGAGGCAGTGGAGGGCAGCACAAGGCCTGAACCGATTGTAATGGGAGATAAAAGGATAAAAAACCTTTTTGGTACCACATTTCAAAACCTAGATTATGGATGCATGGACGGGTGGATGGATATATGGTGATTTGTTGTTCATCCTTACTTAGACAAAGCCAGGAAAAAAAATCTGACCACTTTGATCAGCACATGTGGAAAAAGAATTGCAGTAATAGCGCATGTATCCATATTTAATGTATGATATAGGATATAATTCCCCTAACAACCACATCTTCCAAAGATTATATATTATATATATATAAAACTAAGGAACACTCAAAGAAAGATTGAATTTATTTTATGCCTCTCAATCAGTTAACAATGCCTTTTTTATCTGGCGTGCAGTAAAAACAATTGCCTCGATAACTCTTACACACCAATTGAATCCTCCTCAGCTGCACATAATTGGTTTACAGAGCAAAGTAGGAATAACAAGTGCTTTCTGCCAAATGAAGAATGCTCAACTCAATTTCTCTCTGATTGTCCTTCCTTATCGTTTTGACCAAGGTTTGTGGCTGGTGGAGACAATCAGGTGTTACTCCCAGAAATGGCATCATTTTTGTTCATCACAGTGTGAAATTGGAATTGAGACGTGCGGGTTGCTGGCAGTGACATTTAATCTGTCAGAGTCAATAACATGCACCAGCAGAACGGTCCAACACCAGCTCAACAGTGTGAGGGACAGTGGACTGTCATCTGTATGCTGCTAAACGCTTTCCCCAGTCCACAGAGAAGGGCTTACCTGGGTATGGAGGTAGAAATCTGATTTCAAAATCAGACATTTGCTGACTTTTATTATAAATGACACTGCTTTTCTGTCCGTCCGTCCCCCTCTCTTTGGTTTTGCAGGAGATCGTGGACAAAGATGGCAACAGCAAGCTCCTCTCCTTCACAATACCATCTCTGTCCAAACCATCGATATATCACGAGGTAGGGCTCTTGTCTGTACTATTTACCTCTCCTCTTAGTATACTTCCTCGTTTTGGCTCCCTCTGTGTCTCTTTCTCTCTGTCTGTGCCTTCTTCCTAATGACTGTTGGAGCTTTATAGAGATTTATAGAACTGGTTATTTGGAAGATGACACCTCCTCAGTGTCCAAAGCGACAGGAGGTCAATTTTCATTAACCTCACCTCCAGGGCTTATCCATCTGTGCGTTTCAAGGTGGTAGTTTGTGTCTGACATCGGAACTGGGGGGACTTTCCATGCAGTTACTTCTGTCACTTTTTGTGGGTACAACAAAAAGCTTAATCGTTTACCTCTTATCTTTGTCTATGACGTCCGGGTTTTCCCCCTGCCTTCATGTGTAACCTTTTTGTTTTGACGGTCCTCTCTGCCAGTTTCTCTTTTGCTATTCTGTGTTTTCTACAAGTCTAGCTTTGAAAACATTAAGCATGGAAAGTTTGGGCAGGCCAGGAAAACATCCTTTACAGTTTGCACAAATACTCAAACTTTTCTCTTTCCTTCAATATTTTTTATATATATTTTGAATGAGGTGACTTTTTACTTTGGTTTTCAGGCCCCCTTTATTCAGTTTAAGTTACTCACTCTGTCGTGCTTGGCATGTGCAAACTCCTAAACTTCTGACCTGACTGCTAAAACAGGGCACAGTATTGACTATTGTGTTGAAGTGGAATTCATTAGGTGTTTAACAGGATATGCTGACCTAGCACTATTTACCGAGGGCAGAAAGAAGCAGTGTGTCTTGTTGGCCAGATTTTTTTTTTTTTTTTTCTCCTGCTACCCAAAGGGAACCAAACCATGATATTTTCCAAAACCTTACCAACTAGGTTCGTTACCTGAACCTAAGGAGATTTCTGACAGAACATGCTTTGTGTACAATATATTATATTACAATATGTTAGCCATTAGTGTGTACTACTGTGCTACTGTGTGTTAGTGAGTGTTGATGAGACTACAGCATGTGCTGAGGGTGATTTATCGCTGTGATTACAAGCTTCAGAGGCTCTCTCTTCCACGCTGTGAAAATGAAGAAATCATAGAGGTGGGGAGAGGAGGGGGTTTTGTGTGTGTGCGTGAATCTCAGCAAGCATCCTAAGCAGTAGTACGGCTCCACACATCACAGGGCCTTATCCCCAGGCCTCCAGCATTAGCATACACTCCAGTCTCTCTGTGAATTGATCCGTCCTCTCCTTCCTTACTCGTATCACCTCAAAGACACAGAATATCATTTCAATTTAGGGGGGGCACATTATCAGAATATAGTATCCTTGTGACAATTTCTCAGCTGGACCATAGATCAGTCATTGGTTCCTATTTCCAGTTGTTACCTGTTCCACTTCCTCATTCTATCTGATCCATGACGGACAGAGAAGTTAAAGAGTAATTTATCGTATCAACAATGTTTGCTTGGACCGTTTATGAATTCTCTGAATTGACTCGATGAAGGACAAAAAGTACAGTGGGCTCTACATACCTGTTGCCTTTAATTGTATAATAAAAAAATCACAATTAAAAATGACCTCGATGAGCAGAAGATTGGAGGTTTTAAACGAAACAAAAAACAGGAAATTGTTTAGCAGAAATGGAAATCCACTGGGTTGCTGACGAATCTCATCTCGTGATCAGTTTAGTGCTCTGACTCATTAAAGTATCATCATCAGTCATTTGATGTGTGAAAATGTTTTATTTCATCATGTTATGTCAGGTGAGGTGGCTTACTTCCAATAGTATACAACAGTATAGGTGTGCAAAGGCCTTCAAAAAATGTGGAGAGGCTCAAATAGAAACATGATTTATGGTTGAGAGAAACTTTGAGCTTAATGTTGCGTGAAGGACGTTGTAGAAGATATAGGGAAAATGCATCACATCACTTTTTGTGTAGTTGTACAGTCAGCAATCTATCAACTAAAACGGGTGACAAATCTGGAATTTGGAAACTGAAAGAAGTGAGGTGCGGCCAGCTAAATCACTCAGAGGTGAGAGTTTGGCAAAGGTCCTGTAGTAAAATTTTACCACGGTAATAAAGGCTGACTATTTATCACAGCAGGTTTCTTTCTGAGCACATCAAAGGCCCAGTTTGTCAATCAGCAACTTGAAAAGTACAGCCGCTTGTTTGCTCCCGGCTAAAACGGCAAGATCATCACTTCCAGTTTACTAGCATGGAGTAAGCCATCAAAGTGTTAAATTAACTTTGTTTTCCTTTCTGTGTGTGTAGCCTTCTAGCCTGGGGTCCATGGCACTGACAGAGGGGGCCCTGTGTCAACATGACCTGATCAGAGTGGTGTACAGCGGCCTCCACCCACAGAGAGAGACCTTCACAGCTCAGAACAGGTACCACTCTTGACTCCACCAGCTGTTAACAGAGGGGAAATAATCCGAGACGCCGGAACATCACGAAAGAGATTAAATAGCAGCAGTTTAGAGACGTTGTGCTCAGTCTGCCGTACTGAATGACTTACCAGAGGGTGAAACCTTTTGTTGCTTTTTGGATGCAGAGAAATGGCAGCGCTGAAGGCCTTTTTAGCCTCAGCAAACACAGGTGGCACTACAAAACAGTCATCATTCTCTGTCTTATCTGTTTAGTTGCTTTCACCTCACATCTCATCCTTTCCTGCTCCTTCCCGATGAGATGAATAAGACCTTTTAAGATGATCGGAGCATAACCCTCGACGCTCATCCAGCCTCCTCTGGCCAGACTCGGCCGGCCTGAAAGCTTTTTTGGCTCTCGCGTTCCCTCTGCATCTGTGGATGGATGATAATCTTAGCATAGTAATGAAGAATGCTGGAGCTCTGCCAGAAAACGATCCGCTGTTTGCAGTGACACATGCGCAGCGACACACATTCGCCATCTCTGACACTTCAGATGTATAAGAGGAGCACAGATCGCTCTGGTCATCCCGGGCACGTTTTGTCCAGAGCAGTGTGTGGCCCCTCTGCCACGATGAACATAGAGCGTCATAAATATAGTGAATGGATTCCAGCAGGGCCAGGCCTCATAGCTTATCTGGAAACCCATTTGTGCGCACGGGCCTGAGATGGTGTTTATGAGAAGAAAGCCCGAAGCTCCCGAGAGGTTCCGGCTCACTCCGACTGATGATATATAACCAGGACGTTTACCCCCCCCAGCGCAGAGTCAATTATGGCCCTTACACTCGAGGTCCTCCTCCTGGTTGTCCACCATCAACACACACGCACACTAAAACGCACATGCACCGAATAGGAATGCACATTACTGATATTTGGACCGATCTGAAAATGTATAATTTCAAGTAGATGGTTTTGTTTTGCTCTCATCTCAATACCATCAGTTCTCTTGTCACCATAAGAAACAGTGTAGTCTACATTATTATACCATACACACACTGCTTGTGTTTAGATTGATCTCTAAACAATGCACTGCTGTCAAGTATATTGAGTCTGTCAAAATACACAATCATAAATCACTTAAACTCAAATGTAATGTTTCATTTTGGCTCTACATTTTTGCAGTTTTTCTACTCTGTGTAGATTTATGACAGCTCATCACATTTAAACACAAATGGCCTATTATGGATTTAAAAAGGGCACACTTATAATTAACATTTGAATAATACCCATAAATTGCAATATTTAGGACATAATTCTGATGTCCGTTCCAGTACAAATCACTGCCTTATTGCCAAATAGTGTACCAATGAACTATAATATCACTTACCCTGCATTTAGCCTGACTCTACACCACTGACACGGTGTGTGTTGAGAGTCTTAGGATGATTACCGCAGTACAGTAGGCTGTGTGTGCATCTACATTCAGTACAGTAGTTCACGATGAACAAAACTGCTTAGGCAAGGCGTTTGCTTAACCGACTATTTTACAGTTCATAGTTCATAAATTGCTTCAGCAGATCTGCATAATTGTCTACAGCAAAGGTGTCACAGACATTGTTGGATCAAGTGTTTAACAAAATTGGGGCTTTGCTGAAATCAGGTTAAAACTGAAGCTGAATTTTAATATGATATTGGTGCTCTCCCTTTAAATGAGTTCATTAGACCTATATAAGAGTCTCTATTACTGTGCTTGATTCATACTTTTTTTTTTCTGGTTGCAGGTTTGAAGTGCTGTGTTTCCTCATGCTCTGCTACAACTCTGCTGTGGTGTACATGCCCCTGTCTTCCTATCAGTCCGTCTGCAGAATGAGCTCAAGGTGAGGAAAAGCATGTGTCTCCTTTTTTTTTTTTTTACTTATATCACCAACAGTTTTGTCCTTTCTGTACACAATTGTCGACCACCCTCTACTCTTCCTCCTCCATTATTCGCTCTACTGAATCGACTGTTAATCACCTCCCCCTACCCTGTAGACATGAACTGACCTTGATACAGACTGTCCTGGTTGCAGGAGGATTTGATAAGTACGATATTTCATTAGGGTTCAGTAGAAAAGGCCAGATGAAAGCATCACTGCTGAATACCTGTCTGAGTCTCTCCGTCTGGGAAACAATGAGATGCCCCGGAGTTAAGAGAAAGGATCAATGTGGAATTCACAATATGAGGCTCTGTAGTGGAGCCGCCGCTCGGCGATTGTTCCACCGCAGCACGCAGACTTTTCAGGATATGAAGACTTCCCCACTGTGACCGAGCAGTCAGACAGCGCCTGAAGGTCTAGACAGACGGCAAACTGTGACTGTGAAGCTCTCGGAGCACGATGCACAATGCTCAGTGTTTGAGTTCAGCCTCGATGTGTAGACCCCAGACACCCCGTCGTCTAACCTTGCCTTGAGTGTGAATTTTTCCCATCTTGCTCACTGTTTGACGCGTTTGCTCTTTTTATAGTTTATTCTGAAAGTGACTGATGTTCTCTTTAGTTTTTAGTTTTTTTTCTCATCAAGGCTCATCTGATCTGTGTTACCTCTCTTTGCAGTATGTTTTCACTCACCTCCCTAACGTGTGTGTGTGTGTGTGTGTGTGTGTGTGTGTGTGTGTGTGTGTGTGTGTGTGTGTGTGTGTGTGTGTGTGTGTGTGTGTGTGTGTGTGTGTGTGTGTGTGTGTGTGTGTGTGTGTGTGTGTTTTCCCTCTTCAGGCTGTGTTTATGTGGCTTCCCCCGGCAGCAGCAGAAGCTTTGGAGGGAACCGTGCAACCGCGTGCTGCTGGACCCCGAGTTCATGGTGCAGATGCTGACTGCCGTTTATCACGCCATGTACGTATTTATTTTTAAGCCGCTATTACTGATAGCTGCGTTCAGCTTGTGAACAAACATTTGTTCATTTACACATCCAGCACTTAAGGAGCAACATGAAAATTAATTTGGTGTTGTGTTTGGGACCACCTGATGAATAAAAGTCCAATACTCTAAAATCAGAATCAAGTTTATTTTCTCAGGTTTAAATATAATGTTATGGGAGCGTTGAAATTGAAAGAAGCAAACAGTAAAGGTGTAGCCTGACAGTTTAACAATGAGCTGTAAGATGCTATAAATCTCTGTTTAGCCGAACTGCAGATTCAAGTGATAATTCTCACTTAAAAATGATAGTTCATCACTTAAAAATATTTCAATTATAGCTGCTTTAAGTGACTTTCATCCATGTCCTTTACCTTCACCGCTCTTTATTGGAAGATCAATGAATAGCACATAATTAGGAGGAAGATAATCTTGTGTTTTGTCGTTTACCTTTCCAGATACCATCATGTACATAAAGAGTTCTAGGGGTTTTGGTCTTAGTCCAACTAAGACTTTAGTCAATTAGTCTTTTTATGCTTTTTTCTTGCTTACTGATTTATTTCCAAGAAACTTATGAGCACCTCTCTGGTAAACAAAAGACGTAAAGTGGTGCTTTTGTTCGATTGTTTGGACTCAGTTTTACCGATCTGTCAATTAAATCAACAAATCAATTAGTCTACAAAAGTAGTTTGAGTGTTTGTCTAAGAGTTTATTTAGTTGTGGACAACCCTAATGAGATCTTTTTTAAGCTACATAACACAACGTGTCTTATTTTTGTTCTTGTGCCTCTGTGGGACGTCACTAATAAGCAGTCTCTCTTCTGGTTTGCTGCCATCTACTGCAGAAACTCACACAACAACATATGCCAGCATTCTGCCAAGGATATAAGCTCCCCACTGTAAGGACTGATTACATCAGCAGGGCATTGTGTTTCATCCACTTTGAGGAAAGTCGTTGCGGAGATGACTACGGCTCCTGGACGATAGCTCGTCCTCGTAGATGGATCCCCTGATATGGTGGTGACTGGAAGAAAAAAAAAAAAATTTTTGTTAAGGATGTAGGAGCAAAGAGAGGGTTGAGGAGAATGAGTATGCATTCTGCCTCAGCGCCCCCATGATACACAGCAGCGATCTGGAGATTGGAGCAGTCGATGCAGCTGGAAAAAAACAAAACAGACTGTGTGTGTGTGTGTGTGTGTGTAAGCATAATAGCCTTTTTAGTAATCCTGACCATGGGTCACCTCATTGCCAGCCTGAGCTCTCACATTCACCCTAAGCCCGAGCAGGCGCACATGAAGGGCAGATAAACATGAATTCACAGCTCCACGCGTGCAGAGGGACCTTGGCACTCGTCAAGGATACTCTGGGATTTAGGTTAATATGTCTGCTAATGCTACAGTGCAGTTACACCATACGGAGGGAGAGAGGGAGAGAGGGAGAGACACACTGGGATATGTGAACAATACCCCCCCCCTATCAGGTTTGAAATGTATTCTGGACCGATTTTCCAGCCCTAACAACATCAAAGATCCTGTTTTTACCTGCCCATTCATTCTATCCTTTTCATCTTGAGTCTAAAGGGAACCCCATGCATTTGTCCGGATCAAAGAAAGTTCAGCCGTGCAGTTCTTTTCTTTCTCTTTACCCTGTCCTTTTTTCTGTAGCAGAGTGCCAGTTGATAATTTACCTATAAATGCACTTAGGTACATCCTTTATTCAGAACTATTTGCATATCATTTGAACTCGTGGACTTCACACAAATTAGCAGTTTTAACAGTTTCATTATTGCTAAATATGCAAATAATTTTGTGCATGCCTTTTTTGTGATTGATGTGGTCCCTCTAAAAAACATTTCTTACAAAACAGACCTCTTCCCCTTCCTTCCTCATTGAAGTTGCAGACATTACTAAATAACTAATAATAGTTCACAGGGATGTGACTCCGACATCAAGGCGCCTTGTCAGACACTCCTGTTTGCTTTAATAAGCTCACAACATGACGCAGTGGATGCATTTGTGTTTTTGTGATGTGTAGATACAATGGAGAGTGGGAGATGGGACGGGAAGCTCTGGAGGACATTCTGTACAGGGCCCAGCTGGAGCTTTACTCCCAGCCTATCTTGGTAAGAGCCACAGCACTGTGGAGTTTGTCTCATTCGACCTGTCTGCAACTGTTCCGTGAGCTTGAGTCGAATCCAAAACGCTGTAGTAAAACAGATCTTCTGCCATATTTCACACAAATCAGCACAGGCTGTCTGCAATCCTTAAAATCAGTGGTGATGGCTCTATCGGGTTCCTAATCAGTAATACCATCCTGCCTTTATCATGCAACTGCTTATCGATCGGCCTCTGTGCATGTGTCATCTCCAGCTGGCGAATGCCATGAAGAACTCGCTGCCAGACAGCGCTCCAGATGAGCCGCGGGGCCGCAAAGTGCTCCAGGTGGAGGTGACACCCACCATCAGCCGCATCTCTATCTCAGCCATCACCACCGCCTCCATACGACGCCACCGCTGGAAGAGAGAGGGTAAGACTGCAGCAGCCATAGAGACGCGAAGACCTGCCATCATGGCTGCATCACACAAAGAAGTGAACCAGGCCTCAGTGCAGGAGAGATCACAGTAGATGTGACAGCACAGTAGATCCATTACAATACTTATGTTGTATATGTTATGCAAGTAAAAGCACCAGTATTCAGTTATGATTTAAGCTGTAAACTCACAAACTTTTTTTTTTTCCGATCAAGGAAATGCCACAAGAGGGAACTATTTGATGATTACTTTTCTGGCGTTTGTTCCTTCTCACTTACTAGTAAGAAGGAACTCTGTTTCTGTGTAAACCGGTCACACCATTAGCATCGTCCAAATGGTGTTTCGTGTCAGTTTTTTGTGTGCTATTGTAGTCATGTAGTCTCTGTGTCGCAGTGCTTGTGCCACTCACTGCTCCCTATTGTTCTTATTTGCTCGTCTTGTCTCTCAAGTGTGTGCTGCTCTTTGTATCACCAGTAAACGTTAAGGTTTGTAGAGATAATGAGAAACCCACGACAAAATGGGCGCCTGTAGATTCCACTGACTTTATTTTACCCAGTAGATGAGCGATAAATGGGGCAGTTCCTTTATTAAATATCACTGTGTTCTTCTTTTTCTATATCTACAAGTGAATTTACAAACAGCCGTTAGGCCTGCTGTGCCCCATGATGAGGCCCAAAGCGGTTGAGGCTCGCTGCCACTAAAGAAACACGTTTCCCCATCTGTGTTGTTGACTCCCAGATTGTTTTGACTACTCAACCGCAGCAGACTTGAGCCTCATCGTCAATCCTCCTAGCCTCGCCAAGCACTACAACCACCACCACCGCCACCACCAACACCACCCTCCCTGGGACCCCACAGCCAAAGAGGAGAGAGAAGGGCGGCCTCACAGCCACCACAGCAGCAGCAGCATCATTCCCCCCATCACATTTGAGGGTAGGGGACAGGGGCGGACACTCAGAGCAGAGAGGGTCTCAGGAGGAGGTGCCCCTTCGATCTGTATCCTCCCAACCCTCCTCCTCCTCCCTCCCTCTCCTCCTACCCCTCCCCGACTCGAGGGCGTTAACTCTGCCGTTCCCATATTGGCCGCCTCTTCACTTCCCCAGAGTATGCTAACTCACCCAGTCTATAAGACACTCAGCCGACAACCCTTTTACTACAACACCACTACTATTTTTTCGTCTCAACTAAGAAAAGAAGTCTATTCTGGGTTTGAAGGAAGTGTGGCTAGTGGCCATTTTGCATGGGCCCCGTCATCATGTCATGTATCCTCTCTTTTTCCTCATCATGCCTCCAACATATTTGAGACTGCTGCCCTTGTCACTCACTGAGCATGTTAAGTGCCCAGCCTGCAGCTTGACCTTTTAATCCAGGCTTTGTCAACTCTCAATGTCTGATAATTGGTTTTATAGATATCTTTTCTTTATAGTTTTAACAGGAAAAAAAAATACATCCGTTTGGCACAGAGCACCCCGACATCTTGTTTCTCTCCTCGCGGTGTTTGACAGCACCACAAGTTCTGGGTCACTCAGGCCAGCAGCAACCATCTGCTGCCGCCATTCTGCAGGAAGAGGCCTTCCATTTCGCTTTTTGAGTCCAGCAGCTTTATTGTATGCTAATTTTGTGTTCTGCCACGTTCCTTTTCCTCCGCTCAGTGAGTGGGAACGAGCCCGTCATCATGCATGTGCACGCTACAGCAAGCTTTCCAAAATGTCACGCGAAAACACGAAACCCCTGGAACACTAACATATCACGTGACAAGGCCAAGTGAGCATACTGAATATTGTAGTGGTTTACAAATCCAATACTTTGAACTGCAAAGCCGACTATAGTGCCAGGACATACGGCCCATTTTGTCTGGTTTAATGTGTGTCCGTATACATGTCTGTTTGCTACATGTTTTGAAATCTCAAAACTTCATTGAGATCCTTTTGACATGACTGAAGATCAGCTCGTTTCCTGGCTTTACGGTCAGCGTTTGAGCGCCACCCCATCTTCATAAAAGTATGCTGAAAGTTTTTTTCATTACATAGAAATCTGCTACCCAGTTCAGAGAGAACTGATTATTTTAAAGGTGATCAATCACTCGCTGTCTGTGTACAACTACTGGACATTCTGTTGCAGAAAGAAATACCTACCTGTCCTTTAGTTCGGGGCTGCATTGCAGTGATATTGAAAAAAATAACCGTACTGATGACTATGCATATTTAATCCTGTTTACTACAAATTTACTTCACAACGTCACAAACATTTTTCCACGGTATACGACACATGTTTGATTAAAAGTAGATCCTTATTAGGGAAAATCAATTCCTTCTTGGAAGCCATTGGTTTCCAGTTATTTTACATCACAGTGGATATAAATAATGTGCAGACTCAAGCTAGCCAATCTATTAGTGAATGTTTCGTCACTTCATTTTTTGTTCTACTGGTAAGAAAAGAGACATTTTTTTCATTTGGCTGCCCAACATATTTTTAAGACCAACGCCCACAGTTGATTTACGTTGGATTGTTGATAATTAAGCCAAGGTACTAAAGGCTTTTTAACTTAAAGACTTGACTTGAGTTTTGGACATGCTGCCTCATTATGTGCTTCAGACGATATCTGTCTCAAGCACATTTCAGTCTCTGTGGATAGATTGTTTTTGTGTTTTGTAGCCATGACCAGAAACCAATAGCAAGCACATACAGTAAATGAGTTGCGCAAATAGGCAAAGTATAGTCAACAGGCTCAAACATGCAAAAACACAGTCATGGTTCTTTAACTGCAAAGCTTTGAAGAACTTTTGAGCTCTTCTTCTGGGTTCGGGCTGACTTGTTATGGCTTGCAGACTGGCCCATTTAGCCTTGAGGGCTGTCAGCTCCAACTGGAGTGCTATTGATCTGATGAGGTGTTCGGACTCGCCTCAGTGCTCTCCACAGATTGGCAGGCTCGTCTCGGGGCCAGCCAACCATCTGACTCGCCGGGCCGGTGCTGAGGGTGAAACGAGGGATGGGGCCGGAGAGCATGTGTCTTCTCCTCATGTTATGTGCATGTCAGTCCAGACCTTTTTCTTCTCGGTTTCTCCGTTTTTCTTTTCCGGTGCTGCCTGCGGTTCCCCTGTTGTCTAATTTTGCTTGTCCCAACGATGCATGACGGAGACAGACGGCTGATCCTCTGTCTCTCCTGCATACTGTATGTCAATAACATGCTTCTTTTTTTTTCTAACTTTATCATCTTTTTCCCTTTCAGCCTTTCCGACAATGAGGTCATAGACGGATTGCCAAATGTTTCATTGTTTAGATGTCATCATGTCAATGTTGTGCTTGTTCTATCAAATTATCCGGAAATAATCTAATCCAATATATATTGAATATGACACCTTTTTGCTAGACAAGCTCTGCTCTCTTAGCCAGAAGGTTATTGAACTCTCACTTTTCCTAAACAAACAACTAGTCAGAATTTAGTCGATCGGAATAACATCTGATGAGCTAAGGTCAAGGTCATTGGGAGCTGTATTGAATAGTACTTCTGTGTGGTGCGTAATGAGTGAGCTAATGAAGCAGCATGGTCTGATGATTGAGTGTTAGTGGTGGCTTGCTAGAAGGCTATTCATTCAGTCTGCTAATGTATAATGTATTATCTATAAACACAACATTTTAATCCTATTGCTCAAATTGATCAGAGTTTGTCTCAGGCCTGTTATTAATAAACGATACTACTAACATAATAAACCAAAAGCCTTTCTCTCGAAAAAAAGATGGCATTTTTTTCTAGATTCTTAACTATCAATAGTCATTTTGGAAGTTGTTTCAACATGCTGTGTCAAACTTTCCTTTTAAAAAAACCCTGAATATGCACCACAGGACTTAGAGTATTAAGGTTAATTGTTGTTTATGGTCAGATTTGACTTAACTTGCATAACCAATCAACACAACCTCAGTCGTTTGCCTTGCTCACTTTTCTTTTTTGTCTATCATGCTTTCTTTTTGTCTGTGTCCGTGCATGTTCATGTCCAGAAGCTGACGGAATGAGCGGCGGAGAAGATTCTTTCAACGTCAACGACCCGGACGAGGGTTTCTCCTCCGGGGCGTCCAACAGCAGCCAGCCCAGCGGCACCAAGGCGGGCGGCAGCATGGGGCCGAGGGGCGGCAGCCTGAACAGCAGCAGCAGCAGCATCAAGAAAGCCATCACAGCCCGGCTGTCCCGGGACAAGGAACGGAAGGGGGAGGCGGAGAAACAGGCCGATTTGTCGGCGGATCACCAGGTTGCTGTGAGGAGGCACCACCAGAGGCAGCAGTCGCCTCCGGCCGGCATCACCTTGGATGCCATCCAGCTGAGCCCCATTAAGAAGCACCTGAGCTTCCCTGTGGTGCCCGCGTTGGTGCGGACTGGAAGCACCATCTCCAGCAAGTCCTTTGACTGCATGAATTTCAACCTGAACGGAGGCGACGAAGAGCGAGAGGAGGCGGCGGGGGCTCTGACAAGGAAGGAGAGCGTCCAGCAGGCGGCTCCCACCGTCTCTCCACCATTAGCCTGAAGGAGGAGCACCTCATCAGGCCAGAGGACGCCCAGGACCTCCTGTCTCCTGGAGCTCCTCTCACCAAGCAGTCTCGCTCCCCCAGTTTCAACATGCAGATCATATCACAGGTCTAATGTGCAGTGCAGGGCATGGTACACATACACATACACACACATATACACACACACACACACACACACACACACACACACACACACACAAAATACCTGTTCATAACACTCACACTCATGCAGTTTTTCAATTTTTAACAATCCTACTACGTCAACCTCTGTCTACCTATCTGTATTGGTGTGTGTGTGTGTGTGTGTGTGTTTTGTGTGTGTGTGTGTGTGTGTGTGTGTGTGTGTGTGTGTGTGTTTGTGCTCAGGAGTTGTGTCCCCACCCTCTTAACATCCATTACAATCATGATCTGCAGTCGTTGCTGGTGGGTTTAGCGTTACTGAAAATGCTACAGATGAGTAGATGATGACTGTCCGCTGCTGTAACTACAGCCCAGCATGTCACTGCATCCTCCCGTCTGACCAAGCTGAGCGTTTCCACACAGAAAACTCTCCTCAAAAGGAGGGAACGTTGAGATAAAACGCATCAGGATGCCACGCTAGCTGTAGGCGATATATATGACATTTTTTTTAGATTTTCTTTTTTTAGTCCCTGACTGAATCAGTCAAAAAATGAATCAGCAATAACACTTACCGTCCCTCATGTTTGAGAAGAGCGGGCATTATTGCTCCTTCTCTTCATTCCTTCCCCTTTCATTCCCGGGCTCACGTGCAATCGATCTTGCTGATTATCTTCCTTGTTAATTGTTGTTTTTAAATAGGCATAAATGATTTCAATGATTAAATTCCTTTAAATGTTTTTTTTTTTTTTTAAATCACAATCCAAAGAAAGTAGCGTTTGTTTTTCTCTTCACTTGTTTGACAGTGATTTGGCAGAAATCAGTCGGACCAAAGTGATTCTCTAGTTTTCAGCCCATGACCTTCCTTTTTATTCTGCAACTAATCAAACTCTCATTTTGATCTGTAAAATCAGACTTTAAAGATTGTTGTTAAAAAAAACAAAACTGAAACGTGGCGAGGGTTTGTCTGGCCCCGAGCTTTCAGCTGGACAAATCTGAAGAAATCACTACTGTGCAGCTACAAGAGGAATGAGTTCATCTTGTGACTTGATTTCATAATCTGACGGTGAATCTTGGGGAAGAACTGGATTAAAAACGATGTAGACGTTGCAGGTTTGGGCCTGAAGCTAAAAGGCAATGACTGTATTTTATATTGGATCGTAATTATGGTTCAAACCATTTAATGGGTCCTTCCATGTGAAAGCACTTGTAGGTGTGTTTGTCGGGCTCTGGCTTGTGTGTGTGTGTGTGTGTGTGTGTGTGTGTGTGTGTGTGTGTGTGTGGTGGCATGTCTGAGCCCGGTGACGTACTGCCCTCCGCAGGCTCGTACTAGTCGCTGCTCTTCGGCCGTCACCGTGGTGATCGTCTCCCGTTCTGTGCTCTGATTGGATGCTCATGAAACATTTTGTTCTACCTCATTGTGTGTTCACCCTGCCACTCGGACACTTGTCTCCCAATCAGACGCAGGATTTAAAGACCCCATTAGGTTTGAAACTGGAGCGCTTGAGCAGTTTGGGGGGAGGGTTAAATAGTTGCGACCAAACTGGTTTCACACTAGAACTGTAACGACGCTGTAAAATCTGAGGAGTTCTGACTGAATATCTCGTCCTTGCATTTCAGTTCAATCACACCATGCACTAACCCTAGCTGCAAAACAAGAACGCGGCTGTCTACAGGATTCTTTCTGTCAAGTATCAAACACCCACATCGGGATAAACCTGATTCTTCTGAATTCCCTAGAAATGTCCGGCTTCTATTTTTCTTTTTTTATGTAATGATTTTTGAAGTGCAATTGTTTTGGTCCTCATGTGCATGGAGTTGGAATCTTGTCTGCTGTTAAACGCCTGCATCTGCGCACAGTGCTAGCTAGCCTTCTGTAGTGCTCCCCGCCCAGGCCGAGTGATTTGAACATGGCGTGCTTGCCTGCATGTTTAGTGCCCTGCAAAGCACTGCTGTTTCAGATGTGTGAAACAGCCAGCGAGCCAATCCCAAGTCTCGTCCTTGTCTTTGCCAGATGTGCCAATACACATCCTCTCCTTAAGGAAATTCTGTTTCGCTTGGGTGTCTTAAGTTAAAATGCCTATTTTTTATTTTTTTTTCTGTTTACTGGTCTTACTTTTAAGTGAAGAGACAAAAATAAAGGGATGTTTGGACGTTTGGCTCAACGTGCCCTTAGATGCAGCTTCACCTTTTTTTTTTTTTTTTTTTTTTTTTGGCCATGAATTCACTCTGACAGGTGTGTGTGTGTGACACACTCACTACTTGCTGTTCACATATAGAAGCAGTATATTATGCGTCCGTGTACTGTAGATGTCAGCTGTTGTATTGCATTTCCCATGTCTTGCTCATGTGCTTGTTTAAAAAAATGAGAATGAATGATTAATGTATATAAACGTGAGTTCAGTCTGCAGTAAAAGTCCCACACGGTCATGCTCCTGCTGTGCTGGAAACCCTTCACAGCTGCTGCTCCTGGTCCTGAGTGAGTCCTGTGTGTGCTTCAGCCTTAAACATTTCAGGCCAAAAAAAAAAAAAAGCCTCGGCTCTTTGGCCTCACGTGCTCTTCCTCCTCCTCCTCCTCCTCCCGCTGGACTGTAGATGAAGAGGAGAGGAGTGCAGCTACAGTTCACACTCACCTGGTCTGTCTGCTGTCATCCCTGTGCTGTGTGGCTCACAACGAGCCGTGTTTCCCATTTGCTGTATTTTTGCCGTGAGTTGAGTGGCACCTTTTTTTTCCTTTTTTTTTTTTTTTTTTTTTTTTTTGCTGTTTTAAAACTAGTGACGTGTTAATGTCATTAATATGAGTGCCCCTGACCAAGGTGACCAGCAGCCATGTTGGTACTGTATGTTGACTTATAGAGTATCGGATAGACAATTATTCCTCAGTGTCTGGTGTTATTTGCATGTGATCAGGGCGGGAAATGAACACCAGCCAGTGAATGTTGATGAAACTTGACTGGGGCTGGAAATGTGATCTGCTACTCATTTAAGTAGACTAATAGGCCAAGAGCTCCACATAAGGTCCACTTACATTTCAAAAAAGTCTTAATTAGGTAGTAAAAAGTTTTACTACCGCTGTCGCTGGTGGACAAAGTTCATTTCCTGTCCTGCATGTGATAACTGTGGGCTTTGTTTTATGCACTTTAATCCACCCCACCTCTCCTCAAGATAGTTATTGAAATTATATATATATAGATGTGTAAACGTGTATACACTCAATGCAGGGTTTTAGTCTCTTTAAAGTAGTACTTCTATGTGATGTCACATCCAACACAATGCTATTTTTGTTAAAGTCTAAGGGTACAGCTACTTATTATTTTTTCTTTTTAAAACCAAAAAAAAAAATGTTACGGGGGTCTGGAAGGTCTCAGGAGTTTATCGAAAAGCCACATTAAAAAGAAATGGAAGCACCAAAATTTCTGTTCTTAAAGTCAGAATTGATTCTATGCAACATGTTTTCCCCTTTTTTTAATTTTTTGGTGGTACCAGCTTTTATTGATTCGTGTCAAGAGGGACGAGGGAGATGCATTTAAGCTGATTTTTTTTTTTTAAGGTGCAAGTCCTCAACGGCGTCCCCATTCTGCGGTTCTGTTTATACACCCTGATGTGGTGTTACAGAGCGAAGGACTTCTCATGTGGGTGAAATTAGTGGACCATCCATTTGTCATCCGACTGCCCTCAGAGAGAAAAGCCACACCGGGACTCTTGGTGCATGTCGAGCCCTTCTGTCAGTTTGCTGCTCTGTGGCTCCAAGACGTCAGTTGGTTTATGAAATACATGCAGATTATCAATGATGACTCTAATGTAGTTGCTTCGAGGGAAGCTGCTGGACGATGTGATGACACTGTACTATTGCTGTTGTATAAATGGAGAGAAAGACTTATTTTAAATCTTGTAAATAGAAAATGTACAAAGGTGAAAGCAAGATAAATATAAAAACTGCAGATCAGTCTGAGTTGTAGAGAGAAATGAATCTGTATATTGTTGAATAAATATTGTGCCGTAAGGGATACGAGTGTCTGTCTGCTTCATATATAGAACTGGTTTGATATAATAATATCCACATCACAGTTTAGTTTTACTACTTCTACTACTACTAAATGCTGACTAATTACAAAAAGAAGCTCCCTTTTTTTCTAACCTTTAAATTTTATTGTATAATTTAATAGATCTCTTGACAAAATAGTTCCTATATTGCTGATGATGCAATAAATGTAAAATATAATAATGTTTTTTTCTATTTTTATCTTATATCTATTAACCAATAGCAATCCTATTTATAGCAAATGATCTAGAATAAAAACAATAAGCATGGAATTCATATTGATCAGTTAAATGTTTTTTCGTTAAGTTTATGTAAATTGAGCTCATATTTGGTCAAACATTGTTTAATTTGTTGAATTTTCACTCAGACATTTATTTATTTATTTATTATCCTATTTTAAGTTGTTGCTGTTTGCCACACTAAGTTAAATGTATTGCAGTAAGATATAGAATCTAAAAAAAGTAGACCGAGTTGAGCTGGTTCCTAGCTTGTGATTGGAGCTGTGATCAGTGGTGAAGTGCTGACACCTAGTGGTGGTAATTCAGAACAACAGTCAGTATGCATGTAAATCAATTCAACCTGAAAATGACATAACACTTCCTAATAACTAATATAATTAAGTGATTGAGATCTTTATCCAAAATGTACTTTAACTGAGGTTTACTTGGTGTTTGAAAGAAACGTATTTGCATAATTTATTTTCCATTGTTGTGCTTTACCACTCATTTATCTGAGCTCAAAAGCCTGAACGCTGTGCTTTGCCTCAAATGTCCCATGAACAAACTGCTGCTCACTTCCTGCTGCACACCTCTGGCCCCTACAGTACTTGGTCGGATGGGCCCTGACCCCTGACCCCTTTTACTGGTAGTTACATATACTGCAGCTTTTACAACAGGGACTTAACTTAATAGTCAAACATTAAAATGCTGATCTATAGATTTGTTTTGCTCTATAAAGATATTAAGATAAATTAATATTTAACACTACCTTTTTGATTTGTTTTACTTTTAGAGACACTTGAGGTTCGTTCAATAGTTGAGTTTTTCATCTCAATTTCTAATCCGGCTTGGATGCAAGTGAAGCTCATCAAGGCAACTGTCAATCTAATCTGCAGAAAACGAACAACAAAAATTATTATTATTGATTTATTAATATAACTACCACCATTCTGCTAACTGCTAACATGCAAATGCTTGACGCAGGTATAACTTTAACCATGTTCCCCATGTTATCTTAGCATGTTTGCCTGCTAACATTAGCTAATAAGCACTTAACACAATGTAACCTTGACAACCAAGATTGCGTGAACATATATCAAATTACCTGTGTTGTGAGATTGTTTTGTTAACCGCTGTTTCCAAGGTCGTGAATTAACTTTCAATTGCATCTTCACAATATGTTACCAAACCTGCTAACTTTATTTAGCCTAATAACAAAACAGGTGGACTCGGATCACTTGTTGTATTTAGTAAACAGTACCAGAATAGTGGACCAGACAAATAATCTATACACAGCTGAACTGTCAAGCTCAGTTACAATTAAACTGACAAACCGTGATTGTTTTAATGAATGGCAACCATAAACACAAGTATATTGTAGCTGCCAGAGCCAATCAGAACTCAGAGTATTCAACAAGATCCCTAGTTGAATACTGGAGGTGTCACCTGGCAACAGGGGCTGTAACACCTGGAGAACGACATGAAACATAGCTCTCACACACGCCTGAAAGTGTTGTGTTTTGTCAAATTAGACACCAGAAGAGACTTCATGTTGATGCTGTGGTTCATCCAAGTGAAATGAGGATCTGAAGGCAATAAAAAGGGTAATGTAGGATAAATTATACCCTTTTTTTCGGTGGTTTTGAACCAATGTTTGCAAAAGAAATGATCTTTCTTTCCTTCCAACTGGGGTCTGAAAACTGACTGAAATGCGTAAAGGTATGTGTATGAAAAACTCAAACCTGTGAATCAAACTGTGTTAAGCTCCCTTTTTAAAAGAAATATATACACGATCATGTGGTGGTAATGTGAGGTCTGACTGGTAGTGCGGATTATCTTGATGGGAGGAGGTTAATGTTATGTTTAGAGGGTGGAGCCATTTATCAGGGCATTACAGGCTTTCTGTCCAGTTGAGATCTCAAAGGATTTTGTGAGAATGCAGGATCTGATGATGGAATCCATGGGTTAGTGTGGACTTTACATATGTGGTATTACAGGTATAGGTCCTTAATGAGTTTCCTGCTGTTCCAGGGGCCTCAGTGTAGATAATGCAGAACAGGTCATATTTCAGCAAGATAAAGGAGTATGTCAGATTACTAGAGTGCCAGGCTCTGCAGGTTTATTTTGAGTTCATAATTGACTAGATGCACACTTTAACACGCTTCTCTTCAGACTTACGCCACAAGAAGCACTTCTTCCAAGAGGTTGGGTTTCAGTTGAATTTTCTTTTCTTACTTCCTCAGAAATGCTTCCTAAATTAGAGAGTAAGGTCCACCCGTATCAAACGGTCAAGCGGCTGCATCAGAGACTTGAACTAAATCAAGTGGCTACCTGTTTTAAAAAGGTGAGTGTTTTCCCGTCTCATTCATTTCAACTTGCCAACAAACATTGTGATACTTAACTACTAGTAAAAGTTCTGCATTTAGAATTTAATTTAAGTTGAAGTATAGAAGTTTTTTTTATTATACTTCTGTCTTGTTTTGTTATAGAGAATGGCCCCTTTCAGTGTTATTAAATTATTGGATCATCATTATTGATGCATTATTATGTAGGCTAAACAGAGGTAAATATTGCAGTGAAATAAATGTAGTGGAGTCAAATGTCCAGTATGTCCTGTTGAAATGCAGTGGAATAGAGGAACAAGGTACCATTCAATCTGAAGTGTGACAAGCCTGAACTCTGTCCCCTGCTTACAATTACAACAAACTGCTGCTTTAATGTGATTAATCATTTACTAAACACACAGTGTATACTTTGATCAGAGGTGTAATTAAACCACTCTCAGTAATGCAGTTATCTATCGATCCAGGACTTGCGCCCATGCTACTTTCTGTCCCATAAGTGGAAGGTTTAATAGAGTTTCAGCAGTCCGCTCATCTTTAGCTCAGCTCTGACGTCACTGATGCAGTGCAGACAGAGTAAGCCAGCAATCACAGCACTGACTGCAGAGGCTCCTCTCCCTCTCCTCCATCATGCTGTGAGCTCTCAGCAAGAACCGGATCTGTGCACTGTAGCACCCCCTCTCCAAACTTTCCCATGTTGCATTCATGATGGGGGAAGCTGTGGTGACACGGCGGTTTCATTATTTGGCAATCAGCGCATTCAAACCCCCTAAGAATGTTGCTCCATCCCCTTCTTTCCAGCGAGGTGCCTTCATGTCCTGGGCCAAGGACAACATCCACAAGAGGGAATGCTGCTTCTTTGAACAAGGCGTCAGGTAGGATAAGCTGCTCTGTGCTGTGTTGGCGATGAATGTCTCTGGACTGACTCTGTAGATTGCTGCTGCTGCACAGTAACATAGAGACACTGGAGTGTTGTGTTTATGTGCAGGGAGGCATCGCCCTCATTTGCTGTGAGGGCAGTTATGTTAATGTCATGTTAATTAAATCAGCTTGTTGTTTCCAGTTATTGTCACTTTCCTCAAACTGTCTGTCTGCATGGAAATATTACAAGCATAAGCTTTTGTTTCTCCCCTAGAGAGGATGTATGCAAGTGTGGATACCCAAAGACCAATCATGTTGCTGAAACAATCAAGTCAGACGATTTCACAGGCGAGTCCTGGGACAGATACAGACATGTCCGTGAAGTGCCCACGGATGCTTTTGGAGACATCAGCTTTGGTGGTTTGGGACAGAAGACTGGCAAGGTGAAACCACACTTTCTTTCTACTATAATGACGTTACATGTGAATGCCTGCCTATGTGTGTGTTTTAACCTTCACCTTTGCATCCGTTTGTCATTCTCAGTATGCACGAGTGTCCACAGACACAAGCCCAGATATCCTGTACGAGTTATTGACCGAACAGTGGAAGCTTTCCCCTCCCAAACTGCTGATCTCAGTGACCGGAGGAGCCAAGAACTTCTTTCTGAAGGCTCGACTCAAGAACATGTTCCACAGAGGTCTTATCAAAGTGGCCCAGACCACAGGTGAGCCTCAGATCTCAAGATGTGTCAATGATTAACCAGAGAGTCTGTGAAAGCACGTGTTTTATGGAGTGTGGGTGTTTGCATGTAGTAAAATATAATGTATCCGCCTCAAAGTTCCAAACCTTCTGCCAGACCTGAGTGCAGTGTTTCCTCACTTACTGTATGAAATTGACTGCATTCAATTTCATACTTCCCATAATCTAACTGGATTAAGTATATGGTATATAGTGTTTATACTATATGCTTAAGTATATACAGTGTACTATTGTGTACTTAAGGATGCCAGCTATCAAGCTACTCACAGCTGAAAAAGAGTAAAACACATTTTAGTTGGTAGCGGGACAGCGACAGAAAGATTTAGCAAACAAATTAATTATTTATTTATTTATGAAATAAATGTGTCCTTATTTGAGTACAATTGGCCGTAGCATTCATAAGCATCACTGCTTGTATGCTTACTCCAAAAAAAGAACACTAAATATGGGCACATTCTGTTTTTCTTGGTTTGGCCTCAGCCCCTTAAGGGACAGAATAAGGGACATATTAACGCTACATCATAAAATGATATGTTAGACAATAGTGTGCTTTCATATTTTGTCAAGGATTTTTAGTAGTTTTAATATAACAAAACTACCATGCAAACAGCAAGGTTCCTAAACTATTTTGGTCTGAGTTTTGTTTGGAAGATGTTGAATAGGCCTGCACAGAGTTCTGACTTTAACCTATAGGTGAAATGAATCAAAACACAGACTTCAAACTCGGCCTTATCGCCCAATCCAAACAGTGGGCGATCTCACTAGTGCCCTTGTGGCTGAATGGGAGCAAATCTATGTTGCTACTGTAGCTGCCAAAATATTGTGGAAAGACTGTATAGCTGCATATTAAAATAATATTTTGCTTTTTTGGGAAACACGCTTATTCGCTTTCCTGCTTAGAGTTAAATGAGATGATTGATACAACCCTCATATTTTCTGTTTTATATGAGTTAGCCCGGTATCTCAGAAGATAACAAAATCTTCCTACCAGCACCTCTATGTCAATTGTGTAATCTGTACAAAAATCGAAGTGTAAAACAGACAAGTGGAGGTTTTTTGAGGGTTTATGTGTAAGACTATTTGTCGGCTGTGCACAGTGACCAACCTGCAGAGACTCTATCCAGAAAATGTCTAACTATTCTTGTAATGCCCATGGTTTCATTTAACAGCTGTGTGTATATCCACCTATTTTGCTCATGTAATATTTGCACATACTGTACATATGCTTTATGGACATAAATATATGGACATTTAGATGTGTGTGAAAAATGGGACCTATGTTGTACACAGGAGCGTGGATCATCACTGGGGGTACGCACACAGGTGTGATGAAGCATGTGGGGCAGGCGGTGAGGGACCACGCCTTGAGCAGCTCCATGCAGGGCCAGATTGTGGCTATCGGAGTTGCAACGTGGGGAATAATTCACAACAGGGGCGCTTTGGTGCATTCAGAGGTATGATAAAACACATTCAAACATGTTACTCATCTCTTTCTCTAAGTGAGATTCATCACCTGCATAGCATTAGTCTTCCTTTTACTTTTTTCTCACCTCCTCCTCCTCTTGTCTGCAGGGTCGCTTCCCAGCCCATTATGTGATGGACATCAATGGCCAGGGCCCACTCTCTTGCCTTGATAACAACCACACCCACTTCCTGCTGGTGGATGATGGGACCCATGGACACTATGGAGTGGAGATTGAACTGCGTAGCCGTCTGGAGAAATGCATCTCCGGAAAGCGTCTCGGAAACACAGGTTAAGAATAGCTGATGCAATGTTGCAGATAACATCTCATATCCGATCATCTTTTATCTGTCCTGCTTTTAATATTGATTTTTTTACTGTCTTACCTCCAGAAAGTGGCGTGACCATCCCTGTGGTGTGCGTGGTTCTGGATGGAGGACCGGGCACTCTAAATGTGAGTCATCAGTTTTCCGTCTCTCTCTTGTCTCTGTCTTGTCTCTGTCTTGTCTGACTGTCTTGTGTGTCTCCTCTCAGACCATTTATAACTCCATGCTGAATGGTACACCGTGTGTGATCCTAGAGGGCTCTGGGAGAATAGCGGATGTGATTGCCCAGGTGGCAGGACTGCCATTGGCCCGGGTCACCATCGCCCTCATCCGCCAGTTAATGAAAAAGTTATTTGGCCAAGAGTATGAAACCTTCAACCACCTCAAGATCATAGAATGGACCAAGAAGGTATGTGAACATACTGAAGACCTCAACAAATACAGACCAAATTTAGCTACTGTTTCTTTTCTTACTTCAGCTTACTACTAACCTTAAGTTACTGTGAGGAACTTTTAACTGGTTACTGTTACTGTAGGGCTTCATTTGATAGTGTTGACCATAACATCTTTATAATTGCTTTGAAAAGGCTCTGGTCCTGTTCCAATATTATCTCAATCATAGATTGTTCCCTACTACTATCTGTGATGCTTCGTCCTCCACTTCCCATCTCACTTGTGGTGTGCCACAAGGCTCAATTTTAGGTCTATTTTCTGCTCTCTCTCTCTCAATTAAGGATCTTAACAAATTCAAGGAGACGTCATCACGTCACCACTGTCTTAGCCTACCTTCTCAGGCTACCAATTGATTTCTGAATTGATTTCACAAATTTACTGATCACTTTCACCGCTAAAAGTGTAAACCCAAATACACACGATGACTCTTGTTGCCATATGAAAAAAGATCGGGGTCTAAGACCCCCTGGCATTGGTCTGGGTTTGATGTGAAACCCAACTCGTTGTGTCTCCTAACTGTGCCAGATTCAGGACATCATCAGGATGTCTCACTTGCTGACAATATTCAGTACAAGCGAGGATAATCATGGAGATGTGGATTTGGCTATTCTTCAAGCACTACTCAAAGGTAGGGATTTGGTTTTCACTCGGATGCTCAGTACCAGACTACACTGACTATAGGCGTACAACACAGCTATAGGTATGAAGACAAAAGAGGCTTGGTGCCAAACTAGCTCTTAGCAAGTATAATGTTGTTTCTCAGAAGACTAATTGAATGGACTGTGGTATCAAATGTGCCGAGCTCAAGACTGAAAACCAACAGAGATAGTCTGTTTTACAGATATTTTCACCCAGAACGATTGCTAGCCACACTTCTATCATAAACAATATGAGTAGATTCCTCCTAATACTGTTCCTGAGAAAGACATTGATGAAACCCATTTAGAGCAAGCTTAATGCAAATTGTTGTAAAAGCATACTGACCCAAAGTTCACTAAAAGGGACTCTACATTCACTTGGAGTTTTGATTGTGATGATTCATTATTCATCTAAACTGCTTTGGCTGTAGTTTCCATCTCTGAGCTCTATTAACAATGGAGGAATTAAAATGCATCACTCAGCGAAGTAATCCACTGTCTCTTTTGGTCTGTGGCCAAGTTCTAAATTAAATCATTTTTTTGTGAGGGAGGCCTAATTGCTGCTTGACCATGAAGTGTGACTCCATGTTATGTCTTGTCAAAGAATAAGTTAATTTATTGATTAGTTGCTTGAGATAAAAATTATTCATCAGCAAGGCAATCATCAAGGCAAGACTGCAAACTAGTTCCAGCTTTCAAAATTTGATGATTTGCTGCTTTACTCTATCTATATGGCCACATAGCTGTAATTGAATAATTTTAATTGAAAACAGAATTGGGTGTCACATAAATCTTGTCACTATAAATTCTCCTCTCAGCCTCGAGGTCCAGCGAGACACTGGGAATCGATAGCTGGAAGAGGCAGCTGAAGCTGGCTATAGCCTGGAACCGGGTGGACTTGGCTGAGACAGAGATCTTCACCGAGGAGAGGCAGTGGAAGGTGGGTTTGCCTGTTATACAACATACTGTAACACCAATACCAGCAGCAATCTTTGTCAAACTGTCAGGATTGACAAATAAAGGCCCCACCCTGATCTTTACCCTGTGGCACATGAGGTAGAGCGCTTGACCCGCAACCACAAGGTCGGTGGTTTGAACCCCTCTACAGGCAACATGCCGAGGTGTCCTTGAGCGAGACACCTAACCCCAAAATTGCTCCCCGGGCAGTTTCATTGCAGCCCACTGCTCCTCCGAGATGGGTCAAATGCAGAGAAACGAATTTCCCCATTGTGGGACTAATAAAGGCTTAATTAATTAAAAAAAAGTTGCAACCACTCTTGTTTTTATTAAGATAAGGAAGTGTAATGGACTGACTGGGAAAACATGGGAATTCATACCATGGTAATAGTCAAAGGATAGGTTGCAAAAGTTTGAGCGGTGAACATTTGTACATGGAGATTTCAACCAATAGCAGCATAAAGCCAATTCCTTGTATCATAAACCTTTTATGATATGAGGGGCAGTGGACTATTGTATTATAAAATCCTATGAATAGTATCATAAAATACTGTGTTTCTCTGCACACTGTTATTGCAGTCAACAGCCAAAATTGTGTAATTTTAAACAATCCTTCCTGCATGGTAACCTCAACATCCAACTTTTCTACATCAAATTAGAGAAGTGTGTTGCTCTGAAAATAACTGTTGTGTTTTCCTTGCATGTTCACATCCAGTCCAATGAACTCCACTGGGCGATGTTCTCAGCCCTAGTTGGCAACAAGCCTCAGTTTGTCAGTCTGCTGCTGGAGAACGGTGTGAGTCTGAGGGATTTCCTTCAGGACGAGGAAACTCTGTGTGGCCTCTACAAGCAGCTGCCCAGCTGCATATTTCTCCGCAAGCTGGCCAAGCGAGTCGCCAGCAGTTGCCGCAGGAGGAGGAAGGCCATCCGCATCGGGCCTCAAGGTCAAAGGGGGAATGGTGAAATGATCTCTATGACTCATGTGTCGGATGAGGTGCGCCACCTGCTGGGCAGTTTCACCAAGGCCATCTACCCTCCCTCCGACATGACATACCACTTCGACATTTCTACATCTGTATCAGTGAGTTTGTTTATCCATTATCTATGACTGAATGAATGTAGTTTTACAAGCAAAGCAAAGCATTTCATAAATACCTTCTAATCAATTTAGGCACCGAGGTGTCCTCCCTTAACCAGGGGTTTTATTTCACTGGGAGGATTTTCATTCTATAATTCATTTTTCTTTTTACTTATTTCATAATTCAGTATTGTGGACAGGTCGTTTAGATCTTCACATTTGGAAATACAATTAAGAGGAGGTATAATTGAACAATTAGCTAAAATAATGAAGTATGAAAAATCCAAATTGATGTCTGCACATGCCTTAGAAGGATTTGGACTTATGATATATAGCTCCATTCATAAACCATTCAATTAATGCAACATATTACTTCCCTTTTAATCTAGCTGTCTCAAAGTGTGGCGGGTTCCAATGCGCCACTCAGGGAGGACAATGCTGAAACACAGAGTGACCCAGGCAGAGACCTTTTCCTTTGGGCTGTGGTCCAGAACAATAAGGAGCTGGCTGAAATCGCCTGGGAGCATGTGATGAAAACATTTAACCTTATACATACAAAGTTTGAAAATAGTTGTGTGTTTGTGTGCGTGTGGTTATGGTGTTGCATCTTTCTGTATCTGTGCACAGTGTATAGACTGCATGTCTGCTGCTCTGGCCGCCAGTAAGATCCTGAAGACGTTGGCGGGGGAAGGAAGTGATGCAGAAGAGGCAGAGGACATGAAAGAGCTCGCCAATCACTATGAGAAACATGCCATTGGTATAATACCACAGACACAACCTTACTGATGGGAAAGATAAGTGATATTTCAAGGTCAGCATGTGTCTTCATTGTTTGTGTGTGTGTGTGTGTGTGTGTGTGTGTGTGTGTGTGTGTGTGTGTGTGTGTGTGTGTGTGTGTGTGTGTGTGTGTGTGTGTGTGTGTGTGTGTGTGTGTGTGTGTGTGTGTGTGTGTGTGTGTGTGTGTTTCACAGGTGTGTTCAGCGAGTGCCACAACAGCGATGAAGAGCGCGCTCAGAAGTTGTTGGTTCGTGTGTCTCCGTTTTGGGGGAGGACGACGTGCCTGAGGCTGGCACTGGAGGCTGACGATAAAAGCTTTGTAGCTCAGTCAGGTGTTCAGGTTGAGCAAACATTCTGATTTTCTTTTCATGATTGAAGAACTCAGGAGTTTTGACATTTTGAGACTTGTCTGTTTTGCCATCTATTTGAACTGTAACTTACAACATTCACAGTTTAATTCTTAATTTGACCTCATTTTTATTTTGAAACCCAAATATGAGTCATCAGTTTTTAATCCCAGCAGCATTTAATTGCTGCGGATTCAGTCTGATAAAATGTCTGTCTTGTAGGCTCTTCTGACACAGATCTGGTGTGGTGAGCTTTCAGTGGACAACCCAGTGTGGAGGGTGCTGATCTGCATGGTCTTCTTCCCACTTATCTACACTGGTTTTCTGGTTTTCAGGTGAGTCCTATCAGTTACATGTGTGAAACTGTAAGAGCAGCCATCTTATCAAAGTCAGTCTGGCCAGTGATGTTCTGCATGGTCATACAACAGCCGTCACATCTAAAGCAACATAATGTTGCCATATCATATCAACATAAGATAATGATGCCGCCACAGATACTCAATAAAATTCAAAGAGGTTTAGGATATTTGGATGAAGTGAAATGCTTTGTATCACTCCCTTTGTCATAAAGTAGTTCCTGTAGTGCAGGTCCAAGTCCACCTCCTTTATTTTCCAAAGAACAGATACTGTATATACACGTTACTTCTTTGGAAACATGCTGTAAAATTTGACTTCACCAAGTTTAGGATTAAGTTATATGACCAGGAGTAATACCATCCACTACAGATGCATACATTTGTGTAATATAATATAGTGTATTTTTAATGTATTTGCATTTGTATTTATTTGACTCCACCTGGTGGCAGTAAAACATTTGTTACTGTTCTCTTTACTAACCATAACTGATACAAATTCTTTATATTTTAATATCTGAATGTATTAACATATTTGTGCAACTGCATAACGGTTTGTTAATGACCGTTTGCTTCATTATTCTCCCTAGACGTGATGAAGTCATTAATAGAGAAACTGAGAAGAACCAGGAGATCAAGACAGTGGAGTCAGCAACAGGAAGTACAATTCGAACAAAGTATCGTAGCCCGTAAGTAGGCAGTCGCCTTTTAATAGACTAACAGCAAATGAAACTCTACCCCGAACATTTACATTTGTGTTACTGTAAAAGTAGTTATTTTGCAGGTCAGTTAGGGGAAAGCAAATAAAGGGTGTCCGTAATGTCTCTGACCCTCAGTGGCCTTTCTCTCCATAGTGACCGCTCCGGCCCGAAGCACCCCATGACTCTGAACTGCTGGGAACGGCTGGCCCATCTGTACAGCTCTCCACAGGTCAAGTTTTACTGGAATATCGTGTCCTACTTTGCTTTCCTCTTCCTTTTTGCTGTGGTGCTGATGATTGACTTCCAGGCTATGCCCTCTCCTGGGGAGGTGCTGCTTTACATCTGGCTGCTCTCTCTGGTGTGTGAGGAGGTCAGACAGGTGAGAGGGACACGAGCACGTCCTATTCTAAGAAATATTAATATCACTACATCACTTAACTGCTAAATTCAATGTGTCTTTTCTGTCTCAGCTGTTTCATGATCCTGATGGCTTTGGATTTCATAAGAAAGCCAAGATATACTTCAACGAACTGTGGAATATTTTAGATGTTCTGTCCATCCTTCTCTTTATTATTGGCCTAGCATTTAGGTTTGTTCCCTTCCTCCCAGACAATCCATTTAGGCCATGAAGTGCTCTCCACCCTCTTGGTTATCTGTAAATCACCAAGTTTTTCCATTTCAGGCTGACAACGGAGCTGTTCTATGCGGGTAAGATCCTCCTCTGCATTGACTTTGTGGTCTTCTGTCTCCGTTTCATGGCCATCTTCACCATCAGTAGAACCCTGGGACCCAAAATCATCATAGTCAGGAGGATGGTGAGAGGCTTACATACAAATGTGATGAATGCCGACCTGATGTAACGCTAGGGAGCAACTGTGGAGAAATGCTACGCTCCAAAACACCTTTTATCTAATTCAAAGAGAGGCTTCTGCCTCACTGGGCCTCCATCTGGTGTCTGCAGATGCTTATATGCTGAATAAAAGGTGTTTTGGAGCAAAGTGTTTCAGCTGGTCTGTTTGTTCCCAAACAGTCAGTCAAGCCTCCTTATTGTTTGTGCAGAGATTACATGTGGAGCAACAGGGCAAGGTTTTGAATACTGAAACATGTCACCGTTAAATATATAATCTGTTATATGTGTGATGCTTTAGGCAGCGTGCTCCAGCTCAGTAAAAGTCACCCACCAGAAAATGAAGTCTCCACTGTTCACACATTACATGTCACTGGTTGCAGTGTTCAGATGTGTCCAAGTTTTTCTGTGACTGATGTGTGTTTGTCCTTCAGATGACGGATATGTTCTTCTTCATGTTCCTGCTGAGTATCTGGGTGGTGGCATACGGAGTGGCCAAACAAGGCATCCTCATCCACAACGACGTCCGGCTGGACTGGATCGTCCGCGGGGCGATTTATGAGCCGTACCTCATCATATTTGGGAATTTTCCCACAAATATTGATTGTGAGTTTGGTCGCAACGCTGAGATTTTGTGTAAAAAAATGACCTAATATCTACTAACGTATACGAGGCTCAGACCTGGTTGTTTAATTCAAATATAACTGTGAAGAAAACAATCTCTTTGCCCTCTGCAGATGCTGCGTTTGACTTAGACTCCTGCAGCATGGAGGGCACCGACCCTCTGAAGCCAAAGTGTCCTGTGCTGAACGAAAACCAAACGCCAGCCTTCCCGAGTGGCTCACCATCATCATGCTTTGTATTTACCTGCTCTTTGCCAACATACTGCTGCTCAACCTGCTCATAGCCATCTTTAAGTGAGTTCTCCTCCACATCTTTGTGTCTTAATTCAGTCGTTATTCAAGCTTTTCTCTGCAATAGCTCAGATGCTAATGCCTTGTCATATCTAATACCAGTGTGCCTTTCTCATCCTCTGAATCTCTTTGTGTTCCTGCACAGCTTCACGTTCCAGGAAGTTCAGGACAACACGGACAGAATATGGAAGTTTCAAAGATACGAGCTGATCAAGGAGTACCACAGCCGGCCTGCTGCCCCTCCTCCTTTCATCATCTTCAGCCATCTCTACCTCTTCATCAGGAACATAGTGCCGTGCAGGACCCCCACCATGAGCAAGGAGTTTAGTAAGTGTTGACTCGTTTATTTCTGCCCATGCTGAAAGCAGACTTTATGTTTATATGCTGCAGACTATCTCTCTAATTGTGTCACTCTGTTAAAAGGCTTAATGTATCATACAATAACATTTTAAGACTACAATGATGCATTTATAAGCCAGATTTTTGTCATTATGGTCAAATCCTTGATTCAAAAATGTCCTATTCAAGGTTCTGCTTTGGCAAAACAAGCATTGAATGTATCTCTATTCAGAGCATGAAGGTTCATTATTGACCTTTGAAAGAGTTATTTGCAAAATCTCAAGCACAACATCCACTTTATGGAGATTTTCCCGAGCTTTCAGGCACATCTCATGGCCTCATCGGCAGGTGAAGTTTACTCTGCCGTCACGGAGAGGGTTTAGTTTTTAATATCATGTGACCTAACTATGATATTTCGGTTTTGTTTACGAGGGAAGATTGCAACACTTGACCTTTCTCCGGCCATCCAATGACCTTTGACCCCTTCACAGTCGATGCTGTGACGGATTTTGCATTCACACATGCGCAGTATTAGATAAGGTACTGAAAAAAGCATGTGACGCTGTTTTTCAGAAAACGAGCTAACTCTGATGGAGGAAGAGGAGCTGCTGTCCTGGGAGGCCTTGATGAAGGACCGATACCTGATGTCCACACAGCAGGAGCAGAGCCAGAGCATGGAGCGACGCATCCTGGACACGGCCCAAAAGTAAAAATCCCACAGAAATGTCGTCCAGTGTAACTGCATTAAACTGCACTAAATTACAGAAACATTTTTTAAAGCAGATGTAGCACTTTTTAAATCATCTTTATCCCATTAATCACCTTGTTAACCCTCAGATTTATCTAAAGACGCCCTGTGGAAGCCTGACACCCAGTTGGAAGTAAACTTTAAAGCTTAGTTCTGAAGTTCCCCTCAGCTTTGTGGAGTTTGAGTGTCTTTTAGCACATTTTTTTGGCTCTCAAATTCTCTTACAACCAACTTTTGAAATATTACCAACTCATTTAACTTTGTTCAACATGTGTCCGGGCCTACGCATGAACTTGGTCACGCTCTTGACCTTGTTTTTACCCTCGCCCTGACTTTGAACTCCCTTTCTATGTTTGAGTTTGTCTCTGACCACAAAGGCATTGTTTTTGACACCATGCTTCAGTCTTCTGCTCGACCACAGAAGCGCACAGTACACTCTCATTTCCTCAACGCCCACTCTGCAGCTACGTCTTCATCCTGTTTTTCTGATTCTTGTATCCCCCCACCTGACCTCTCTAATGTTAATGATCTTGTAACATGGTTCAATGATGAGTGTGTTTCAGCACTAGATACCATAGCTCCCCACACTACCAGGTCATTTTCTACAGCTAACTCTTGCCCCTGGATCAATGACAACATTCGTCAACTGAAAAGGGAAGTTAGAAGAGTGGAGCGTAGTTGGAAGAAAACCAAACTCAAGGTCCATCTTCTCCATCTGAAAGAAATGCTGTCTATGCTCAACCAAATCATAAAAGAAGCCAGAGTTGCCTACTTTGAAGGCCTAATTAATGAAAACAAACACAATCCTAGGTTCCTGTTTAAAACCATTGACCGCCTTGTAAATCTTGCCCATCCTTCTGTATCTGCCTCCTCCCCATTAGATTGCGAAAATTTCTTGTCTTCCTTTGTTGACAAAATCAACAACATTCGATCCAATTTTAACACGGCTACTGTCTCCTCTGATTCATCATTTCACTGTCCTACCCTCTTGTCTGATTTCTCCCCTATCTCTCTGGACAATCTTATTGATACGGTATCCCATATGCGCCTGTCCTCTGCATACTCTCCATTATTAATCTCTCTCTCACCTCTGGCTGTTTTCCTGACGGTTTTAAGATGGCAAGCATCCAACCTATTTTATCCTATTCTCTGGAACAGTCTCCCTCCCTCTGTTAGATCAGCTGAGTCTGTAAACGGTTTTAAAAAACGTCTCAAAACCCATTTCTACCATCTTGCTTTCCTTGTAAGGGGTCTGTAATTATATTTTTATCTTATTTTATTTTATTTTATTTTTCTGCATTTAACTGTATTTGTACGTTGTTTATTTCTCTGTATTATTTTTCCGTATCCTTTTTGTGGATCCACATTATGTACACCACTTTGTAACTTCGTTTTAAAAGGTGCTATATAAATAAAATCTTACTTACTTACTAATCTTACTTAAGGTTTTGGTTCCTCCTGCACTGCAGTCCTCAGCAAAAATCAGTTACTACAGTCCTAAAGGAATAGTTCAACATTTTTGGAATTGTGCTAATTTGCTCTCATGCCAAGAGTTAGGTGAGAAGATCAATTCCACTTTCATGTTATATATGTAGCTAGAGCCAGGAAACTACTAGATTAGTTTGGCATAAAGACCAAAAAAGAGATTTTGTTACTTTTGCAGAGCAGATAGTGTAGCTCAGTCTTTAACAGACAAATATGAGAGTGGTTTCATTTTTTCTCATCTAACTCTTGGCAATATTTGACAAACTATTGCTTTAATGCAGCAACATTGTGTATGTTTTCAGTTAAATGTTAACTCTCTGAAACATTGTGTATGTTTTAAGTAATATGTCAGGTTTGATGAGGGTCAAATTTTACTTTGCATTAACATAAAGGGCATAATGTTGCATAACAGACACCCACACTGTGCCTGTTTGTTTCCTGAAGGGTTAACACCATAACTGATCGACTGGAGAGGGAAGAGGAGTCGAGCTCTGCTGCCGTGGTGCAAAGACTGGCTCGACTAGAGGAGCAGGTTGTGACCTGATATTTGGTTATCACTGATGTTGCACATCTGTCTGTGACATTTCACACTATGTGGGAGCATTTATGTGTCCCTATGTCTCCGGCGGACAACCGCTCATCTTGAGTTTTGTCTTAGCAGTCATCAAAAGTATTTGAAACACTTATATATTGTCCCACCAGGTCGTCCAGTCAGCCAAAGCCCTGCAGTGGATCATGGACAGCCTGAAATGTGGGGGTCTTGCAGCAAAAGAATCGCAACCGCCAAGTCAGCAACCAACTTCCTCATTCATTTCTATTGTTTACATATTGCACGTCAAGTCTCCTCTTGTTTGTGCTCACTTTTATCCTTCCCTGCAGCATTGACTACAACAGACGAGTCCCCCGACACTTTGAGAAATACATCAGAGAAAGAGGACGGGCTCCACGTCAATGCCCGTCAGTTTCACTACCCAAACAGCAAACTCACACGCTTTCCTGTGCCTGAGGAGAAGGTGCAATGGGAGGTATTTCACATACACTTTCATCACAAAATCCACCTGCTGCTGGTGCCCCACAACACCACTGCAAAAAAAAGATGGTTTATTGGATCCAGGTTGGTTTCATGTGCTCCTTTTTCAGGTCAGCTTCAGCTCATACATGCCGGCTTATTATGCCTCTGAAGACAGTGGGGACCATGTGGATGGGTACGTTTGTTCCAAGACTGTACATGATGTTTTGTTCCTATTTTTTTATGGGTGTATGCATGTGCAGTTAAGACAAATTATTATGGGTGTTTTTTTCAAAATATAAAAGAGTTTCCAGCTTATCTCTTATGGTTTATTCATTCCTTCTCCTTACAGATCAGAATCAGAAGACTTGGAAAAATACATGTATGATACTAGAAGAGACACACAAGGCATCAAATATCACACAAGTAACTTTACAAGCATGCCTTGATGTCTGATGTGTGTCTGATCTGTCATTAGAAACCCGGGAGGAAGGACTGGCATCATGGGACGAGGTGCACTAAGCCGCCTTGGTCCAAACCTGAATGAAGACCTTGTGCTCACACGGTAGGTTACCTCATGTCAAAAGTTGTTCACCACCATTGGATTGCATGACCTGATCTGTGAGTTTGAAAACTGATTTTTAGCTGGCGAGACAGCGAGAGATCAGTTTTGGAGTGCCTGGTGGTTTTGGATGAAAGCCAGGGAACCTTGGCTTTACCTGGGGTGAGTCCAGCTGTTTGTTCGCCTCAGCTGTTTTTTTTTTACTTTTGGAGTTTTTTTACTTTTAAAAATAAATGTACCTTTCTGTTTTCGCTTTGAAACCTTCAGGGGCCTCTCCAGTCTGCTGATCACCTGCCAGAGACTCTTAAGAGAACCTTGGGGAAGACGCTGTATGGAAAAATAAATGCAAATGTTTCAGAGGGAACAAGGGTATGTCAGTTGAACACTTTGGTTTGACTTTAAGGAAGTAGAGTGTTCTCAGAGGGGGTAATTGGTTAACAGACAGACGATTATGAAATTGAAGTTGAATAGGAAGCAGCTAGAAGAAGTCACTAGGTGCAGCCACGGGTTATTTGCAGCTGGTAGGAGAGATTTTGTTGAAAAAGCCAACCAATAAGCTAAAACATGTTAGGAAAGTAAGCTAAACTACAACAAAATGCATTCAATCACATATTTGAATCAAAGACAAGCAAGAATTGTTTAGCAATAACAACAAATCGAGTCAAGGAGTTGATGAAATTAATTTAACAATGATTAGGTCTTGAGATGAGTTTGCTAGTCTGACCTCCAGAGGGAGAAATTAATTAGAAGCCATGACAGTAAAAGAGCAAGGCACAACAAGGAGCCCTTTATCTGATCATCTGAGAAAAACCTTGTGGACTTGATTGGGATTAAAAAAAAGCCCTTATGTATATGGAAACCAACAAAACTGGCAACTTTAGAGGACTAAATTACTTTGAAGAAAGTTGTCATTTAGAATGTTTCAATTCAAATTACCCTCACAAAACATGCTGGCATAAATGTATATCTTTTAGGATTTAATCAAATAGAATCAAATAATCTTTGACAATTTAACTATCATCTTATTGCACATTCTTTCAAATGTAAACATGATTACATGTAATCAATTACTTCCCAAACCTGCTGGGCAACAAACACTCGGTTACCAGTTTACTAGATCCATCTAGCTGAAATGAATGCAGTCTTAATATAACAGTCCAGTATTAAATCCATCCAATTCCATTAAAACTGCTTTAGAGAGTCTTCAACTGTATGATCATTTGGTAAACTGCAGTTCGTGGTACTATTGAGCTGTTTAGCCTTATACTGACAGTTTCTTAAACTATGAACTTATTGATGGACAAAAGCAAAACATCTGATCACAACACAGTCTTCTTCCACTGACATGTTTTGCATTTAGTTGAGTCTCTTTTCATCTTAAATTAGTCAGTGCCTTGTTAAGGATGAGTGGCTGTTGTGAGGGATCGAACCTGTTGTTTTGATTTCTGTCTAAGAATAAAATGAATTAGATGGATGATAATTAATAAACATGCTTTTCTTGGTTCTGACACAGAGGAACTTGTTGATTCGGAATTTCAGCTGCTGTGTTGCTGTGTTTTAGGTGTTTGAGGGTTATGTGGATGACTGCAGGAACACAGATAACGCCTGGGTGGAAATCACCGTCCTAAACATTCACCTGGACAGAACGGGCCAGTTGATGGATGATATCAACAGTCTGGTGAGGACATTATTATTATATCAGTGTTCTAAATTGTATTATTTTACAGGACGGATTATTCGTTTGCTCTGCATTTTTGGGTGATATTTGGGGATGAAATTCAGGTCATGACTTCCCTCCAGTGAAGATAGAATTACTTCTTGTTTGGTGATTATCTCTGACTCAGGTGGCGAGCCATGGCGCTTTTCAGTGGCGGGAGGTGAGCAGCAAAACCCAACTTAGCTCAAACCAAAGAGACTCTCTGCGGAAGGTTGCGGAGCGGCACAACAGGAAGTTCTGATCTTCAACAATGTACAGCTTTAAATGTGCCTCTCCATCGGCAGGGTTTCTTCTGCCGGTTCATGTGGCCTTTGAAATAATTCAGTTGCACTGAAATCACTTGAAACAAAACACTTTAAAGCCATAATGTATGCTGCTGTGATAGGTTATTTATTTTTGCGCAAATGTTATTGGACACCAAACTAAATATTAAGACAACACACTGTCTTTTACACTTCATGCATGTGTGAGCAGGGGTCATATACACTATGAATAACTACCAAACAGTACTACATTTAAGAGGCAAATATGGTCCTTTTTCCTTCCCTACATGTTTATGACAATACAGTTAGTTGTTACTTTTCTATACAAAACATACAAATGCAAATCATCATCTTACTGTGTATAAATCCATCATAATAATAATGCAAATACAACATTTAGAGTATAACGTTATAACAATATAGACCTCTAAAAGGGACCATACTGCATAATGAGGAATGAAACAGGAGTTTCACACAGTACTTTTCCTTTGTGGTCCTTTTCTGTTGCTTTTATTTAAGTAAATAAATAAATAAATTGAATTGTCTTGCTTTCTTCTGGTGTTTATTAGAAAAGCATGTGTTGTCCCAAATTGTTCTGCAGAGATATTAAACTAAAGCTGAACACTTTGGGAGCATGCTCTTTATTCTTAATTCTACAGAGCGGCCTTGTGAACTGACTGCACCTGAATAAAGACGTTTTCCTGTAAAGCAGTCTTGCTAGAAATTAATATTAACAAGTTTTATCTGTTCTACCAAAATCATGCCTTTATTATGATTTGTCCCGGCACCATTGAAAACATACCGGTGCTATTTTTAACCACAGCGTCAAAGAGGAGAAAAACAAAGAGCTCCCACTCTGTTCGTATTTCACGATACCAGAAATACAACAATGTATTTATTCATTCTATATGTCTACGGAAAGCAAAGATTTAACTAAATTATCAGAGAATCTATTTGATAATGCTCGAGGAATACAATACATTCTTTAATTTATACTAATACTACGTATTGAAAGTATACACGGTGCACGACTTATGCAAATATATAGGTCTACTGTATTATTTAGTTAATAATGAAGAAATTAAGGTGTATCATTTTATTTGAAAGAGAAGTTTGAATGAGAAAACCAATTTTAATTCTGAAAACTGTCAAATAGCAGTTAGTGTTGATTTAATTATTGTCTGGTGTAACCTTTATGGCATACAACAACCTTTATATTATATTATATTATTCTAATTATCCTTCATTTGCATTAGGAAAAGCATGTCATTAGTTAGCCAATGACAAGGTGTCAGTTCAAACTGCTGCACAGGCCAGAAAGTTAAGAAACTACAACTCCCTTTAGTCTTAGACAAAGGTGCACTTTGTCTCATGGGACAAAGTGCACCCATGAGGTGTAGTGAAATACCAACCAAGTAATAATTCTGGTTCTTTTTTTTATATGCTGAGATACTACAATTTTATCAGCAAGTACATGCATCTAATGGGAGCATCAAGGTATTTTACTCAAATAAAGGTGGTAGGCCTATTACCCCAGTATTGAAATACTCCATTACAAGTAAAAGCCCTGAATTCAAAATGTATGTATGATGTATAAGTTTCAAATTGAATCAAAGTGTCAAAAGTAAAAACTAATTTAGTTTTTATATATATATATAATATATTCTATATATAAGGCCTATTATTGGAATAATATCTATGCCTTTATGTAATAATTTGAACTAGTTACTTAATATTCTGTTCGAAGTAAAAAGTACAATATTTCGAAAAGTAATATATAATATATAATCGAAATGTAGTGGAGTAGAAGTATGAAGTAGCAGAAAATACAAGTAAAGTACAAGTACCTTTAAATCGTACTTTAGTACAGTACTTTGTCTTGACTCAAAGAGCCAATAACTGATGATGATATTACTTGCATACGTTATATAGTTTTTACTTCAATAATATATAAAAAGAGCAAAACTTTTGCACTCCAGTAGGACGACAGGTGCGTAGAAGAATACCTTATGTAGACAATATAGAACAAAAAACCCCGCACACTGTCTTCTTCACTTGCGTATAAATATATTTTAGTAACAACGTTTCGGTACGTAGACCTTCATCAGGTTATTTTACATGGACATGAGGATGCATTCATTAAATAGAACTTGGGGTTCGTAAATAGTTTGGTAGACCAATCAGATTGCCCCAATCACATGACATCAATCAGTCATCCACGAATCGGAACCATCAACAAATAAAGAATCAATTTACATTACATTACATTACATTACATTACATTACATTACATTACAGTCATTTAGCAGACGCTTTTATCCAAAGCGACTTACAGGAAGTGTATTCAACATAGGTATTCAAGAGAACTACTAGTCACCAGAAGTCATAAGTGCATCTCCTTTCTTAAACAAGCATCTAAAAGCATAAACCAGAGCAAAAGTACAGTGCAGAAACAAACTAATACGAATACAATAATTTACATTCACATTATACAATGGCACTAAAAGCCTACAAACAACATGAAAACATACACATAATACATAATATCATATAGGAGGAATGTCTTCAATCAAAAAACACATAAAGAAGATAATTATAGAAATTATAGGAAGGCTGTAATGCCAAGATCAATATTTTTCTTTTATAGGACAGGATTTTTAGGAGTTTGCAAAGGTTTTCTTCTACAGTCTGTCCCTAGAAAAGGAAAGAAAAGAAAGAACAAAATATGTCACATTATAAAGAACGAGTATTACAAATAAAATGAAATCGAACAGTGCATGGGAAAACTTCAATAATATATAAAATAACATTTCAAAAGAATGACTCATCTCTTTCTCTAACACACGATCTTTGATTACGTGAGGGGTTCACAGGTGCACGGACCGGAGAGGTCCCGGAAGTGACGTAGCACGCTCACAAAAGCATGCTATTGGATCGGACGATAAATAGATGAGAGAGAGAGAGAGAGAGAGAGAGAGAGAGAGACATGGAGAGAGAGCAGCAAGAGAGACTCAGCGGAGCTTAAAGGTAATATTCTTTATTTCATGTGACATTAAAAAGCCTTCACGTGTTTGTCTAGTTTGTCTAGAAATGATTAGTTTTGATGAAGCTGAGGTTACAGTGTGCAGCAGTGGAGATCAGTGTACAACATCATGCAGGAACACGACGACGATGGCTCGTTAAAGCGAATGTTTATACAGTTTATGAGGTATTTTCATTAAAAAAAAAATAGCACATATAATAAGACAGTACCACTAGTTTGAATCACTAGGAGTCAAACGGCATATATAAAGTATTGAGCATGTAAGTATTAAAAGGTTAGAGTTATTTTTCGCTTTATTATGCAAATAAAGTGGATATAAACTAGAAAAACCACTCTTTCCTTCAGAGTTTTAAGCAGGAGAAGCAGGAAATTATAGGCTGCTGCTGCAGGAGAGGAGGCTAAATTATAGTGGGTGGTGAAGTGTTTGTTTTTCACTAAGGTGGTGTTTCTCAGAATGTACTTTTGTTTAGTATTTTGTGACTACGTGGCTAAAAAAAAAAAAGAAGATCCTTCAGGGTACAGTTTGGCTCTGAGTTATTATCCTGTCTTTCCATTCTGTGCACTATTTCCTGCCAGTAAATCCTGCCTCCATTAAAGGTTTTTATGTTCAATTGTTTAATCTGTTTTATATGAAACTTGTAGTTTGGATAGATTTGCATCACAATAAGATGTGTTTCTTATAATTTGTCCACCCCATTTATATCTTATAGGGGAGACTGAATATTATACACACTTCTCAGTATAATGCAAATACATTTAAACTGCATTTCAAACCATAAATATGTCTCAAGTCTTGCTTTATGAAGTCCTGAGACTAATCTAAGTCATAAACAGGTAATTATGCACCCTTCAACAAATTTAATGCTATTACACAAATAGTAATTGTATTATAACAGAACAATTGCCCTTTTAAAAGTCGTAGCTATGACTTTATATACACTTAATAATGTTTAAAAGCAAAATGATCAGGTTTGTCTTGTTATTCCTGTGACAACATTTCTGAGCCACATGTTGTGCATGTTGCCTTCCCCTCCAACTCATACAATGTGTTTGTAAGGAGTTGATTGACTGCACACCTTTTTTTTAATAATATAAATTCAATAGTTCGGCTTAGGGAGGACATCAAGCCATTTAAAAAAAAAAGAAAGTTCAAACCTTTGTGGAAGTCAGTGGTGTGATATTCAATGTCAGTTTGGGGATTTTGTCAAAATGATTCTAAATTCTCTGTGTCATGAGTCTACACTGCTGTCAGAACCTGCAGACCAGAGAGTTAAATCGACACCAACACAAAACAGTTTCAACAAAAACAGAATATTAAATCCTGCATACACTGCGTTACTTTTAGCGAGGCGTACCTAATAAACTGGTGACGCCTCAGATATGAGACTGATAACATCTCACCCTGCAGGCTCTCTGTGAGCAGCTCTCAACAGACATCTGAAACAAATCACAGACGATCATTCAATCAGTCTTTCATGGAGACTTTCATGTCACAACAGTTCATTTCTGTCCCACACTCTTGACAGTCACTCAGCGGTTTGAAGGCGTTACATGACTGAGTGCTGGATGTTGTGTACTTGTCGCGGCAGCAGCAGCATTGTGTTCGGGCCTCATTGTGCTGAGTGCGACATTTCCAGCATGTGTTCATGTGTGTCACTGACGGCTTTGCCTCTTTTGTGATGTGCTGCCCGTCTGAGGTGCAGTTACAGTTCACACGCTCGGCCCCAATCAGCCAAATGTGGTCCCCCACCAACGGCGTGTTGAAAGCTACACCGCTCAGGTGTTTCTTAACTACGGCACAGAGACAGCAGCTTTACGGCAAACATGAGCAACTGAAAGTGAGGCCCAGCTGAGCCTTTTGAAGCTCTTTTTATTCTTTTTTATTATGTAGGAAGAACTTTATTATACAGGGAGAACATTGACATTTACCAACAAAGGAATGCAATTTCACATTGTTAAATTGGGTTCCTTTATTACCATAAATATGGACATTGTAGTTTATTTTTGCTCAGCCAACACCATCCTACTGCCAAAAATACTCACTAGCATACCAAATGTGTATTAATCCGTGACTGAAAGTAGTCCCCAGCAAATGCACTTTGACCGCCCTTTCATAAAAAAAATCTAGAGTGACGTTTTGAAAAAATGAATTTGAAAAAAAACAAAACTATGTTTCTGTTGACTTCCTGTCCATGTTGGCTTATAATATGAATACATTTTTGACCCAAATACTCAGTAGAAGTGAATGGGCTGGAGTGGAGCATCCAAGGCGTAGGAAGGGGCGGTCCTGATTGCAGGCGTAGAGACAGGAAGCTGTATTTTATGTAATTGACATGCGTAGCGACAGCAGTGAAGCCCTGCAGCTGGTCTGATTTCTGTAATCGCAGCCCCGGAGACTCAGCTTGTTTGTTTTGGGTTGCGTTCACACAGCGGTGACTCCAGTCGGTGTCAAGTCCCATCAGGCTTAATGAATAAGCTCATTGCTGTGTTTCATAAGATGAAACAACAATTAACATGTAAGGTTCTTATGTGTCATCAGTGGTGTGCTGCGCCTGATGACGATCAATTATTGTATTAAAAAAGTAGTCTTCGCTGATTTGAAATGTTTGTTTGATTGAGTGATTTTCTCTTGTCTATATTTGGTAATCCTCGGTCCGTCGGAAAATTATTACATAATCGCCTGATTGCAATTATTGGACCATTTTGCATAATCATTGGATTCCACAATCAATGGAATTTAAAGCCAGTGTTACACATTTGGCAGCAAATAGAAATTAAATGAGGTGCTTTTCAGCTGGGCCTCTCTGAGGGCAGTTTTCACTACGTGGTAGCATCCACCCAGCTTTTCTAAATCTAGTAGATTCACATACAAATGTTTGGATGGAAAGCTCAGTGTGCAGTGTGAGCATAGCAAGTGACGTTAGTTGGGATCGGAGCATAGTTTGGGTCAAAGTGCTGCTAAAACATTAGCAGTTTAAACTGCCAAGGTAGGCCAATATAAAAGATTTAGAAAAAACTATTTTATTAAAAACATTATTATTATTTGAAGACACTCCTTTGCCAATTACCGCATCATTTCGATGAGCAATCATTGAAATGACCATGGACAACACATGGTCCAGAAATATACAATTATATCTTTAATAACATATTTTTTTGTTTGCCATTTAATCGTCAACCGACATGAATGATTGTGACAGCCGTAGTTACTCCCCTACACCCGTGGTTCACCTCCACAGGTGTTTTCACTTTGGGTTGATTAGTCTTATCAACCCAAAGTGATTGATTGACATCTCCATCACTCTGCCGTCAGCTTTGATGCCATCATGACAGCAGGACAAAGCAGAGCAGAATAACTGAGAACACCTATGTGGGTCTGCAGTTTGTTTTCTTTAGTTGTGTTATGCATTTGGACGGTAAAACAAAATGCAATATCTGTTTTCTCTTTTTATTTGTTTTTAGAAAATTGACATTGACATTACCCATCATGTTGATTGAGGGCTACATTTGGGCTCAGTGTTGCTCAATGTTGTCCATCAAATGCAATTTTCAAGAAATCACTAGATGCTGTGAGACAAAGAGGTCCACACAGAGATACTCTGTCTAAATATGCACTTTTATTCACTATGATATGTTGGACACCCAACAAGCGACTAATCGTCAACAATTTGTCAATTATCAATCAGAAATCCTGAACATTCTCATATGGGTTTCGGAAGACTGTAATGGGAATCTTTCATAAATTGGTGATTTTCTATAGTTTGCGTCAAAGTTAAAAGGTGCATCATTCATAATCTCTCTCAGGTTTATTGTGCGGTTCACAATGATTCTTGTTAAAAATAGACATGACATTGGTTTATGTGCTGAGGCTGAATGGTCACATGCCATCTATCACAGCCATTGAGGGGCAGTTGAGTGGAAAAAGCCAAACAACAAATGTTGGGCCAAAGGAAGTGAACATGAATGTGTAACCCCCTTTTCCTTTCTGTCCCTTTTTTCTCTCTGTATCATCATACTCCCTCCCCCTCTCTCTCTTCCTCCCCTGCCTCAGGCCCTCTCCTCCCTTCCCTCCTTCTGAATGACATTTCTGTAATGACACCGTCGGAGCTCCTGCCTCCATCCCTTCCTCAGCTATCTGAGCACCACACGCAGGGCCAGCGTTGTCCCACCGAGAGCCCGCCTGGGACGCCTCACATCTATATCAGACCACATAATAACAATAATGGCAACTCAGCTTGATTAGGAAAGTAAGAATCCTCCGTCATGCAGGCACCGACAGTTTTGTTGGCTCTCTTGGAGATAGAGTTGTCGTTTGCCAAAAGGGGTTTAACAAACAGTCTCGCAGACGCTGTGCTGGAGTGGCTTGTTTGAGGATTGGGATTCTATTGAGAAGTGGGTTTGGTCCAACATGTCTTCATATATGGGCTGGGGTATTCCATTATTTTGACTATAAGATTGACTTAGCATTGTTGAACCCTAAGTGTGCCTGGGCTTTGCTGCTGATATTATGTAGGTTTTACTTCCTGGAGTGGATGATTTTTGAGATTGGTCGGTTTCTGCTGGCTATGGGTGAGTTATGAGTGAAATATTATACATTATTTATATTAAATGTGGCCAAAAACCATGAAAACCCCTCACAAGAGAGCAATTGTATGTGCGAAAGTTTGCTTAAAATGCAGTTAACTTCAATGTTTAATTTCTATACAAACATTGAACCATTTTTTGGTAGTGTGAGTGCTTGCTTTGGTTTGTGTGCATCCACTTTATTCACGCAACTGCACATGGCTTTAAATGTACTTCTCTCTTGTGATGCGTCTGCTAGCCGAGCTTCTATAATTACCACAGCCTGCAGCACCTCATGGGGAGCATATTAACACACACGAGTGGAGGAGCAAGAACCAGAGCACATGCACAAGTCATACAGGCTGTGTGTGTGTGTGTGTGTGTGTGTGTGTGTGTGTGTGTGTGTGTGTGTGTGTGTGTGTGTGTGTGTGTGTGTGTGTGTGTGTGTGTGTGTGTGTGTGTGTGTGTGTGTGTGTGTGTGTGGTGTGAGCACTATGTCCATGTGTGCATCTGTAGAGTAGTATGTGAATAAAAGGGATGCACTGTTAATCGTAGATCACAGTGCCTTCTTATTTGTCCATGTGTTATGCTTGTCTCATTTTTAAAGGATAATTTCCCTAAGTCAATCACAAGGTGTTAGTGTGCAGCATGCACCACATGACAAAAACAAATATTAAACTGGAGCAACAACAGGCTTAAATAAGAGGCACACTATGTGTATGTACCCGACCGATATGCGATTCTTTTGTAACTTTCATAATTTTTTTTTAACACAACTAGAGCTGTTTCAAACAGTTGATTGTCTATCAGAAAAAATATTGGCAACATTTATGATAATTAGTTAATTATTAAGTCATTTATCAAGCAAATTTGTAAACATTCTTCAAATTCCGTCTTCTCAAATCTGATTTACTCTGTTTTAAACACCATAAAATGGAATATATATAGATATAGATATATATATATATCTAGATATAGATATATCTATATATATTATTTTTTTAAGTAAATTTCAAGATGGGCTTTGGGAACTTAAGATGGGTATTTTTCCACAGTTTTTTTTACTTGATCTCATACTAAACGATTGATCAATTAATAGAAAAAATTTGCTTGGTTGATACGATTATTAATAAAGGTTAGTTGTAGCTAAACAAACATTTTTGACAAGGATACATTTATCAAACTCATTACTACGCCACTTTTTTTCAGATAATCATGCAGCTGTTTACAGTGCAAATACTTTATCTCCGGTGTATACTCTGCATTGTAGCCTCCTCCCCTCTAGGCACATGTAACCTCACTTATTCGTCTAACCTCTCACTCCAGCACCACCGTACACCTCCAGCTACACATTTGTAATCTCAGACAGACCACCGCTGCAGCCACACACTCCTTCTCCCGTCCTCCATCCAGGGATGTGGAAGAAAGAGGTGACGTGTTTGTGAACATGACATCCCAGAGTGTGTTCATCGCCTTCCACTGTAATTCTCTTCAGTGAAATAATTAGCAGCAGGAAGGTTGGAGAGATGTCATAAAACTTTGTGTTATCTAAGACTGGCTGCCTTGTTCTGCATTATAGCTCTGCACGCAATCCCATAAATCACACTCGGGATTAGCAGGTGCATTCAGTTTGGAGGGGAGGATAGCACAGCAGGCTTTTCTGTCTGCCGTCCTCATCTGTTCACTCCTGCAGTCCGCTCTGAACTCGTTATGAAGAGGCAACCGGGATGGATGGATAGTTGTGGTGCGGGCAGAAGCCTTCGGGAGTGATGAACAGTCATTGTTATGTAATTTCCTCTCGGCGTGGATTGGTCGGGCTGTGGGGTTGTTGGTGGGCTCAGCACGATAATCTCACTAGCATTATCTGTCTCTCAGCATCAGCGGTTGTTGTGGGAGGAAGACTCACTCATCCATGGCTGCTTTTGTAGAGCGACCAATGAGCCAGGCCGGGCTGTTTCTATCATCCATCTTAGCCAAACAGGTTTATCCTTCTGCATGAAGTCAACATTCTCAGGACCAATCTATACTCATTAGTTAAGGCTTTTCCCTGTCTCATCTCACTTTCCTCTCTCCAATTACCCCGTTTTATCCAACGGCTGACAAGCCGGCTCTGGGATGCCTGATATATATTCACAGTTTGTACCAAATAAGCATTCGGTAAGAGTGCACCTTGATTTAATTTCTTAACTACAGGAAATGGCAGAAAAGGTTAGTAAAATTAGCTTTGACCTAATATATGTGTGTGTGTGTGTGTGTGTGTGTGTGTATATATATATATATATATATATATATATATATATATATATATATATATATATATGTAAATGGTCAAAAGTGTGATTGTCATATAACATAGATTGAGAAATGGAGCTCAGTTTGCTTCAGTTTTCTAACAAAGTGAACTCTCTTGAATGTCTGCTCTGTCTCTGTGCAAACAGACTGTTGCCGTGCCGACGATAGACCTTGAGGCCATCATCGTGGCTCAGAGAGGCTTTTATTGACAGTTTAATTGCAAAACCTATTTCCAAGTTTAACACATTGATTGTTTTAGAGATTGCTGCTTCAGTACTTTTTCAGTAACTTAACATAGGCCTGTTTCACAATGTGTTGTACAATAAATGATCTCAATAAAAGATAATGTCATTGCGAGACCAATTTATGGCACTGATACAATGATTATACAATAGTATAATGATAATGCAAGTATACCCTTTAAAGGAGAACTTTAAGAACTTTTAATTCATAAAGACATTCAGACATTTGAGTGGAATGTGAAATAAAATATCCTAAATGAATAAAATATATATAAAATAAAACCACACAACCAAATGGTTTATTCTGGCATTATGTTGACTGAAATGTTTGTGGTGACATTCTTAATGTAAACAAACATGAATGTAAACACAGGCAATACCGAGATCAGCAACAATTATATTATAATATTGTATGATAAGGCAGTATAGTAATTTTTTGGACGTTATCGACAAAATTAAATGTAAAATGTTTCCGAAGCACAAGCAGTTGTACTAGGGCTCTGCCTACATTAAATCATTTTAGATTCAAATCAGAAGTTTTCTGATCAAACAAGCATACGAGTTCAAGAAAATGGTCTTCGCTTCTATTCACTCTTAAAAACGCTTTTTTTAAAATGAACTAATCTGATTTTATTTAATTTTTTAAAGTGGTCGTTTTAAAAAAACCTAGCATGTTTCAAAAAAAGAGGAGCCATAGTCCTTCATCTGGACAAGGATTTAATCTGACAGTGAAAGTGACCTATACTTTTTTCAAAGAATTTGCAAATCATTCCACTTTTATTATGCTTTTATAACATTTTCATGGCAGGCAGTGTGATAGCCACATACCTGAACATGTCAACGTTACTGTAAGACTGACCAAACCTCCATGAAAGTCTTATTTATGTTTTTGTAATCATAGTTGTGTGTGTGTGTGTTGGTATTTGTGTGTGTGTGTGTGTGGGCCAGAGTGTCTATACCTGGCCGCTGCATGCGATGGCAGATTGTAAAGGTAAACCACTGTAAGCTGCGATGGTGCTGTTTCTCTTATTAATGCGGAGGACACAGGAGCTGTCAGTGCTGTTGTTCCGCTGCTGGTGAAATAGTAATGAGTGTGTATAACGGAGCTCAGCCAGTGTGCTTTACAGCCCTGTTGGACTTGGAGGAGAGCCAGGGCACATGGAGCACTGACTGGCTTTACATCATGTATGTGTACCGCTGATACAAGGCAGAACAGGAGGCTTTGGCCACCGCTGTAGGAAAGCTAATCGTATTATGGAGAAAATAAAATATCACAATATTCTAGACCAAATATCTCAATATTGATATTGGGACGATATTGTAGGGTTGACAATTGGTGCTTTTTACAAAATAAGATCTCATTGAGATTTTTGATTTAATGACTAAATGGGTAACGGCAAATATCAGAAGGTCTGGTAAGTCCAGAAAAATACATAATTATACTGTAATGCAGCCTTAAAAACCAGAAATAGACAACATGTGCTGTATTGGGATATACATAATCATAGACTATATCTAGTCTCATATCACAACGTAAGACATCTTAAACCCTCCAATACATATTTTCATTCATTTTTCAAGCAAAAGACAGAAGATTTGTTGCTTTTATCTGTATTTTGTTATTGTAGATTTAATATTTTTGTATTGTTTGTCGGACAATACGAGAAGTTTGGAGATGTTGTCTTTCCTTTTAAAGGTTGAGTATAAAGCCTTGAATGTCGTGTTATTAACTTCACTTTGCTTGGAATGGAGTCTGATTTACTTTACTAACCTTTCCCTTATTTCCTATGTGACTAATACGCTCGATTACGCTTGAAATTTCATTTAGTTTGATGACATACACAGCACAGCATCACCTCAGTAGTCAGGCAGGCAGCTTGTCCATGTTATCCAGCAAAAGTAAATACGACAGCAGATGGTCGGCGCAGCAGAGGTTTGTTTTTTCTTGTGATTTTAATCATTTATCAACAGATATTGTACCTAAAGGCAGTTTTTCCCTGAGGAACATGTAATCAAAGTGGAAAATGTATAATCTCAGATTTGAGCTGCCCTGCTTGTGGCTATCAAAAGTTATTTAAAACTTTAATTAAAGTTAAATGGCAGGCAGGGATCACTGTAACTTCAGGGATTTTTGATGTGATACTGAAATGTTTTATGTTGGCTTATCACTGTTTATTCATTATATGATGGATGGATGGGTAGAAAGTCCTCACAAATCAATACTGAGTTTAAAGTAATCATTATGAATATTTGTTCAAAGCTACCACTTGGGTAGCGTTTTTAAAAAGTAAACTACATATTAAAAACACTGGAAAGCCTCTTTAGCTTCAGATTAAGTAACACATT